>NC_067398.1:662468311-662768311 GCF_016432865.1 Antechinus flavipes | reverse complement strand
GTGTCTGGGAATCCAATGATTCCTGCAGATTTTGAAGTCCTGTAACAGTCTTATTATGTCTCAGGAAATCCAATGATTCCTGAGGGTTTTCAAGTCCTACAGCAGTCTTATCGTATCTCAGAGAATCCAATGATTCCTGAGGGTTTTCAAGTCCTACAGCAGTCTTATCATGTCTCATAGAATCCAATGATTCCTGAGGGTTGTGAAGTCCAACAATTTTTGTTGTCCATGAGTCAAACTCCATAACTGCCAGGCTCTTTCAATGGTGAGCACAATGAGCAATGGAACCACCCAATGTTTCTTGGGTCTTTTCCTTTGTTTCAAGGGTCTGCTCTGTCTCTCTGCGATGGACAAGGCAAATACAGCTTGTTGGCACACACCTGATTCCTTCTATCCCTATAGAGATACAAGCAAACTCTCTCCCCCAAGCAGTTAGCCTATCTGGTCCCTTCCATTCACCACTTTCTGGGTCTCTCCACATCACCTGGCGATTATCTAAAGATAGTGGAGCTGCTCGCACTGGACACTGCCCTTCCAGTGGGTTATAAAACCTGTCTGCCAGAGCCAGTAAATCTTTGTCAAAAATCAAGAAGTTAATAGTATAAAGGGTTAGATTTAGAAGTTCTCTAAGGTTATCTGTGGCTCCCCCTTTCTTTTGTTTTTGGAGCAGCATCTTAATGTCTCTGTTTCTCCTCTCTACTATTGCCTATCCTTGAGGATTAAAAGGTATGCCAGTGGTGTGTAAAATTTTATACTGTGCACAAAAGTGTGCAAAAGGTTTGGAGGTATATGCAGGACCATTGTCTGTTTTTATTGTTTGTGGCACACGCATAATGGCAAATGCTTGTGTGAGGAATTCAGTGGCCACTCGAGCTGTCTCTTTTGCTGCTGGTATTGCAAAAGTGAATCCTGAAAAAGTGTCTACCACAACATGGATAAAAGACAGATGACCAAAAGATTTATAATGGGCCACATCCATTTGCCAGATTTCATTGGGTCTCAAACCATGAGGGTTCTTCCCTGGAGGCAGTGTAGGAGCGTGGAAAGGAAGGCAAGCTGTACAGGCTTTTACTATGCTCCTAGTTCCTCTTTTGTTATCCCAAATTGTAAACATAAAGCTCAAGCAGCCTGATGGTATTTAGAATGGGATTCCTGGGCCTCCTGAAATAAAGGCATACTGGCTAACATAATTAAAAGGCTATCTGCCTTTGAATTTCCATCAAAAATAGGACCTGGAAGTCCACTATGTGAGTGGACCTGCAAGGTATAAATCTTTCCTGGATGCTTTCTCACTTGCTCTTGAAGTTCCTTAAAGAGCTGATATGTATTAGAAGCTGCAAATTTTATTTGGGCTGTGGCAATTCTTTATACCATACCTACTGAATAGGCTGAATCAGATATTATATTTATGTCTCCTGGGTAATAAGTGAGAGCTAGCATGATAGCATATAATTCGTTCTGCTGATGGATTGAAAAGGAGTTCTGACTACTCTTTTTATGATTAAATCATGAGAGTATACAGCACAAATATTTTCACCCACTCTATCACACTGTCTCCTTGTCTCTTTTGTCACACATTGTCTCTATTTCGTATCCTAAATATTGAAAAGGAGCATGTCTTTGAATTTTTTCTTCAGCTATGTACAATTTGTAGTATCTTAGTGTTTCTATGATCTTTTGTAGACATGCTTCTAACATTTGTTCCTCAGGTGCACATCCCAATATATCATCCATATAATGTAATAGCATAACTTTTGGAAATGCTTTTCTTACTGGAGCAAGAGCAGCAGCAACATACATTTGACACATAGTGGGGCTGTTTTTCATTCCCTGTGGCAAAACTGTCCATTCATAGCTTTTATAAGGCTCAGCTAAGTTAATGCTGGGCACCAAAAAGGCAAATCTTTTCATATCCTCCTTATCCAGAGGGATAGAATAGAAACAATCCTTCATATCTATGATCCAAAGAGGCCATTCTCTAGGCAACTGAGTAGGAGATGGAAGTCCAGGCTGAAGAGTTCCCATAGTTTCCGCCTGTTCATTTACCTTTCTTATATCAGTCAACATCTTCCATTTTCCAGATTTCTTTTCTACAATGAACACTGGGGAATTCCAAGGACTTAGAGAAGGTAGTAAATGCCCTTGTTCAAGCTGCTCCTGTACTATATCTAATAAGGCCTGAATTTTATCACTACCTAAGGGCCACTGTTCTATCCACACTGGTGTATCAGTTTTCCATTGGATAGGAACAGGTGAAAGTGTTGGCAGGCCTTCAACAGCAGCCCTGCTTAAAAAACCGAAGTACTCATTTTTAACCATAATTGCTGTAAAACGTCTCTTCCCTACAGATTGATGGGGATTTTTTCAATTATAAAAGGAGTAAAAACTCCTGTTTTGCCTTCAAAAGTCCATCTCATAGGGGCACACTAACTTCAGCTGCTATTGATCCTCCTACGCCAGACATGTAGGTGTCTGCTTTAATCTTTGGCCAGTGACTGGGCCAATTGGCACCTCTAATGACTATACAATCTGCACCTGTGTCTACCAATTTTTCTAATGGTAGGCCATTTATATAGATTGTGAGCATAGGTTGGTCAGCTGTTACAACTGCTCTCCAGTATATTCCTGGATTTTGTGGTTTAGAGTCAGAATCTGGGTGACTATCACCAGGTTGCTTATTAGGATTCTGTATGAGTAAACCTGATGCTACTATTTCTCCTGGGTGCACACATTGTCTACCTGTATTAGTGACTGGGATATTTTCTACACATTCCCCAGTTTCCCACCTCAGTGTGTGAATGGACACTGTTTTGTACATACAAAAAGGAGGTGAAATGGTCAAGCTTACTGTGCCTGGAGGCAAGGGATCCATAGGCTGGAGAGGAACAGATTTCACTTCTCCAGGGGGTATCTCAGTTGTCCCAGCTGCATACAGCTCTATTCTCCCCAATTGTAATCCCCTTCTCCCATCATATGGCTTTCTGGCTGGTTGGTCATGTCTGGGTACTGGACTTCTAGGCACTCTCTGGGTGCACCATTGGCTGCCATCATGCCCCAAGTGTTTTTTGCCTTGGGCCCCTCATCCCGTTTCCCTGAATCTGTCTACATTCTGAGGCCCAATGGAAGCCTCTATTGCATTTTGGACATGGGGTAGTGGGTCTTGTTCTCCCACCCTGTTTTCTCATTCTGTCTCTATACCAACATTGAGCTTTCAGATGCCCTACTTTACCACACTGAAAGCATCTATGGAAGTCCCTTGCCAGGAGGGATTCTGTCTTCCCATGTTGGGATCTTGGGAAGTCTGCATCATAGCCTGTCTATAAAAGGCATTTGTGCCTACTGTGGCACAGCGTCTTATGAGCTCCTCTAAAGGAGCATCCTTGTGCAGTCCTAATATAATTCCTCTGTGAATCTCATTAGCATTTTCCTTAGCAAGTTGCCTTATCAAAATGTCTGTTATTGCATTTTCCCCATTTGTTCTTGTGATAGCTGTCTGCAAACGTCCCACAAAGTCAGCAAAGGGTTCATTTGGCCCTTGTGTTATTTTTGTGAAAGTCTCACCCTTATTGTCTTTATTGTGGAGAGAAGCCCACACTTTGATAGCATTAGCAGCAATTTGCTCATATGCTGCTATGCAATAATTAATCTGTACTGCGACGTCTGCATAGGAACCTACACCTGTTAGAAGGTCACAGGTGATTGCAGCATGAACTCCACTTTGACTATTTTGTTGGGCTTGTATCCTACAGAGCTCACTATATTCAGAAAGCCACAAGTAGTTTTGTCCCGTTCTAAGCATACCCTTGCTATAGATGGCCAGTCATTAGGGGTCAAGATTTCAAAAGTCAAATTCTGTAATAACATCTTAACATAAGCTGATGTAGCCCCATAAAGAGTGCAAGCCTTTTTCAGGTCTTTGAGGATTTCTATATCAAAAGGAATGTATTTTCTACTTTCTTGACCTGAAGAATTAAACTGTTGAATTACAGGAAAAATATGGTGTTGAAATTCTGATACAGCTCTCCCTTGTGCTTTGGCCTTAATTAGTCCCTTTTGCAATCTAGCCATTGGAGCGGCTGGATGCTGGAGGGGAGGTGCTGGTGCTGTCACTGTCCCCTCTTTCCCCCCACTACCCCACCTCCTTCCATCCCTGAGGGTGGAGTTGATGGAGGAGAGTCAATTACCTGCTCCTTAGGTGGGGCTGAAGCTGCCTCAGATTCACCCTGCCCTTGAGCCTCACTTAAGTCTCCATGCCCCTGTGGGGCTATGGTTATTAATCTGTTCATTGTCTTCCTCCTTTATCTCAGGTTTCCCCATTTGGCTATTCCTATTCTTTCTTCTATAACTTATAGGACTTCTTAAGGCCAACTATATTATATTGTATAAATAGAGTGCCTCGATGGAAATTGAATGAGAATCGTTTTTGTTGTAATATGCGGAGAGCTGTTGCCCAATTAATAATGTCCAATTATCTGGAGAGATTTGCTCTTCCTCTAAGAACCAAGGGGAGGTGTGTTTTAATGTACCTGGAAGTCTAGCTGTCTGTTCCCAAGTTATAAGTAGCCCTTGATCTTCTATCAGCTTAAGCATGCTTTCTATAGCGCCACTCCTGGGTGGGGTTGGGGGGGTTGGGGTGGGGGATGGAGAATCTTTAGCTAGCATCTGTCCCATTTCAGCCAAAAAAGGTTACTAGTTTAGTCTTTAAGAAAATAAATTCCCTGTTTGTCTATTATACTCACCTAAGTTCCTGATCACTGGAGACTTCTTCAGTGAAAGTAGGGTCCTTGGTTCCCATGCTTGGGCACCAAATGTGATGACTGCATATTTAAAATCAGCTGGAATCAGGAATTCAGGTTAAGGGAAAAATCTTCAATCTTTATTCTCAGTAGAGGTGAAGAAGGATTGCGATAGCAATATGGGCAGCTACGACAGGAAGCCAGCTAGCAGAGGTGGAAGGGGATTACAAGTGAAAAGGGGATCGCAGGTGTAAAGGGAATTGTAGGTGAAGGGCGGTCGCAATAGCAATGTGAGCAGCTGTGTCAAGATGCCAGCCAGCAATCTCTCTTTCCACTTCCCTTTCCACTCCCTTGCCTCCACCCACCAAAATCGTCATTTCCTATAGAACACATCAGGACTTGCACAAAGAGTGGGTGGGGCCGTTCTTTCTCCAAGTATATATATTAATAGAGTATGGTTCAATTACTATTTAGCTCCACATGCTTGGGACCTCAATGCATCAACTCAAGCCTCAGCCCATTACAGTTTTTGAGTGACTCTTTCAACCACATTGGATAAAGCCAGTTCAAATTCTCTCAAAGCCTTTTGAGCTTCTTTTGTAAGCTGGTGTGGTGAGTTTAAAGCATTGTCTCCCCTTAAAATGTCATATAATGGTTGCAACTGATAGTTAGTCAAGCCTAACACTGGTCACATCCATTGGATATCTCCTATCAATTTCTGAAAGTCATTTAAGGTGTTTAGCTTCTCTGTTCTTAAGGAAAGTTTTTGTACTGTAAGCACTTTAGAGTATACTTCATATCCTAAATATTGAAAAGGAGCATGTCTTTGAATTTTTTCTGGAGCTATGTGCAATTTGTAGTTCCTTGTAAACCTGATGCTACTACTTCTCCTGGGTGATGTCACACATTATCTGCTTGTATTAGTAACTGGGATATTATCTACACATTCCCCAGTTTCCCACATCATTGTATGGATGAACACTGTTTTGTAAGTCCTCTCACTAGGTGAAATGGTCAAGCCTACAGTGCCTGGAGGCAAGGGATCCATAGGCTGGAGAGGAACAGATTTCACCTCTCCAGGGGGTATCTCAGTTGACCCAGTTGCATACAACTCTATTCTCCCCAATTTTAATCTGTTTCTCCCATCAGGTTGCTTCCTGGATGATTGATTGTGTAATCCCTTTCTCCCATCAGATTTCTTCCTGGCTTTTTGGTCATGTCTGGGTATTGAACTTTTAAAGGCTCTTTGGGTGTAGCATTGGTTGCCATCATGCCCCAAGTATTTTTTGCCTTGGACTCTAGGGCTGGGCCCCTCATCCCGTTTCCCTGAATCAGTCTACATTCTGTTGCTCAATGGAAGCCTCTGTTGCATTTTGGACATGGGGTTTTGAGTCTTGTTCTCCCATCCTGTTTTCTCACTCTGTCTCTATGCCAGCATTGAGCTTTCATATGTCCTATTTTATCACATTAAAAGCATTGACAAATCTCTCTGGAAGTCCCTTGCCAAAAAGGATCCTGGCTTCCCATGTTTAGATCTTGGGAAATCTGCATCATAGCCTGGCTATAAAAGGTATTTGTGCCCACCTGAGGCACAGTGTCTTATTATATCCTCTAAAGGAGCATCAGTCTTGGTATAATTCATCAACAAACCTCATTAGCATTTTCTTTAGCAAGTTGCCTTATCATAATTTCTGTTGCTGCATTTTCACCAATAGTTCGTATGATGCTGCTGCAAATGTCCCACAAAATCAGCAAAGGGTTCATTTGGCCCTTGTGCTATTTTTGTGAAGGCCTCTCCCTTGTCCTGTTTACCTGGGATAAAATGCTATGCTTTGATAGCAGCAAAAGCAATTTGCTCAAATGCTGCTATGTGGTAATTAATCTGTGCTGAAATGTCTGCATAAGAACCTACACCTGTTAGCTAGTCATAGGTGATTGGATTATTAACTCCACTTTGACAATTTTGTTGGGCTTGTATCCTACAGAGCTCACTATATTCAGAAAGCCACAACAAGTTTTGTCCAGGTTCTAAGCATATCCTTGCTATAGATTTCCAGTCACTAGGGGTTAAGAATTCATAAGCCAAATTCTGTAATAACATCTTAACATAAGATGATGTAGCTCCATAAAGGATGCAAGACTTTTTCAGGTCTTTGAGGATTTCTAGATCAAGAGGAGTATATCTTCTACTTTCTCGATTTAAAGAATTAAACTGTTGAATCACAGAATATATTTCTATTCTCAAATCATCTATATTCTGCCCTTCTTCTGTGGCTTTAAGTACTGCCTTTTGCTGGGGACGGGGGGGGGGGGGGGAGAGGGGGAGCGGAGAGTGCTGGTGGTATCACTGCCCCTCCCACTACTCCTCTTCCCTTCATTCCAGAAGGTGAAGTTGATGGGGGGGTGGGGTGTGTCAAAGACCTGTTCTGTAAGTGGAGTTGAAGCTGGGCTGTGAGATCAAGAATCATCATGCCCTTCAAGTTCACTTAAATCCTCAAGCCCTCTGGTAATATTTCCATTAATCTCTCCTTTCTCTTCATCTTTCTCCTCACACTTCCTCATCTGGCTGTTCTTAAAACTTTTCTTTTTTCTATAACTTGCAGGATTCTTTAAGGCCAATTGTATTATGTTGTATATATAGAATGTTTCCTTGGAAATTGAATCAGGACTATTATCATTATAATATTCACATAGTTGATCTCCTACTAGTTTCCAATTATATTCCTCTATTTCTTATTCCTTGAAGAACCAAGGGGACATATATTCTAATGTATCCACGAGTCCATCAATCTGCTCCCAAGTCACAATTAAATTCTGTCTCTTTATCAGTCTGAGTATGCTTCCTGTAGATCTCCTTTGGGGTGGGGTTGGGGGTGAGGGTGGGAGTAAGGGAGAATCTTCTAATATCTGCCCCATTTCAGCTAGAAAACGAGAATTACTAGTTTAGCACTTAACAAAGTAAATTCCCTGTTTGTCCATTAAAATACTCACCCTATTTCCTAGTCACCTGGGATGTCGTCAGTGAAATTAGGGTCCTTGGTTCACAGGTTGGGCACCAAAATGTAAGTTTCAGGCTAGTTCCCTGGAGGCCTCAAAATCAGCCAGAGTCAGGATAAATAAAAAGTACATCTTATGATTTGTATAAAGGTATTTTATATGTCTTTTTTATATGGCTAAGTGAAATATGTGGGTAAGAGCACATTAGCATTATAGAAAAATCACTTATTGTAGAGGTCTGTTTACTTACATAAAATGAGAACATCTATGTACTTTAAAAAAAGCAAACTATACATAATAGAGGTGATTTCATATACAACTTGCATTTTCTGTTTTACTTTGAATATAAAAATGCTTATTTTATTTGGTAATTGTTAAGTTTGGAATAAAAACAAAAGGAATAATTAATTCCAATAATATATAAACTATTCAGAAAAATAGGGAAAGAAGAAGTCCTATCAAATTCTTTTCATGACACAGATATGGTGCTGATACCTAAACCAAAAAGGGCCAAAACAAAAAAAGAAAATTATAGACCAATTTCCCTAATGAAATTGATTTTAAAATCTTACATAAAATATTAACAAAGAGATACAGCAACTTATCAGCAGGATAATATAATATGACTGAGTAGGATTTATGCCAGACATGCAAGGCTGATTCAATATCAGGAAAACTAACAGCCTAATGGACCAGATCAATAACCAAACTAACTGAAATCATGTGATTACCTCGATGCAGAAAAAGCATTTGACAAGATTCAATACCCATTCCTAAAAAAAATTCCTAGAAAGCAAAGGAATAAGTGGAGTTTTCCTTAAAATTACAAGTAGCATCTATCTAAAACCATCAGTAAGCATTGTATGTAATGGGGATAAACTAGAAGCATTCCCAATAAGATCAAAGATGAAACAAGGTTGCACACTACTATTCAATATTGTACTAAAAATGTTAGTTTTAGCAATAAAAGAAGAAAAAGAAATTAAAGTAATTATAACAAATTATCACTCTTTATAGATGATATGATGGTATACTTTCTTAGAGAATCAACTAAAACACTACTGGAAACAATTAACAACGTTAGCAAAGTTACAGGATATAAAATAAATCCACATAAATCATCAGCATTTCTATATGTTACCAACAAAGTCCAGCAGCAAGAGATAGAGAAATCCATGTAAAATAACTGTAGATAATATAAAATATTGGTAGTCTGTCTGCCAAGACAAAACCAGGAAAAACACTTTCACACAAAGTCAGATCTAAACAACTGGAAGGATACCAAGTGCTCATGGGTAGGCTAAGTTAATGTAATAAAAATGACAATTCTATTTAAATTCATCTTTTTATCCAGTGCCATTCCAATCAAACTGCCAAGAAATTACTTTATAAAACTAGAAAAAAATAACAAAATTCACCTGGAAGAACAAAATGTCAAGAATTTCATAATTAATGAAAAAAATGCAAAGAAAGGTGGCCTAGGTTGTACCTGACCTACAACTATATTATAAAGTAATGGTCATCAAAACCATTTAGTACTAGCCAAGAAATAGAATAGTAGATCAATACAACAGTTTAGGTTCACAAGACACAATAGTCAATGACTATAATAATCTACTGTTTGATAAATCCAAAGACCCCAGCTTCTGGGATAAGAATTGACTATTTGACCAAAAATGCTGGGAAAAGTGGAAAATAGTATGGCAGAAACTAGGCATTGACCAACATCTAATACTCTATACCAAGATAAGGTCAAAATAGATTCATGATTTAGACATGAAAGGTGATAGTATAACAAATTAGGATAACAAGGGATGGTTTACCTCTCAGATCTGTGGAGAAGGGAGGAATTTATGGCCAAAAAAGAACTAGAGAACATTATAAAATGCAAAACAGATAATTTGGATTACATTAAATTAAAAAGGGTTTGTACAAACAAAATCAATGCAGCCAATATTAGAAGAGAAGTAGAAAACTAGGGGAAAAATTTAACACCCAGTGTAAATGAGATAAAAGTCTCATTTCTAAAACATATATAAAGAACTGATTCAAATTTGTAAGAATACATGACATTCTCCAATTGATAAATGATCAAAGGATATGAACAGACAATTTTCAGATGATGAAATTAGAGTCATTTCTAGTCAGATGAAAAATTCTTTAAATCACAATTATTAGAGAAATGCAAATTAAGACAACTCTCATATTGGCTAAGATAACAGGAAAAGATGATGATAAATGTTGGAGGGGATATGGGAAAACTGCAATACTAATGCATTGTTGGTGAAATTGTGAAATGAGCCAATCATTCTGGAGAGCAATTTGGGACTATACCCAATGGACTGTCAAACCCAAATGGATCATTTGATTCAGCAGAGTCTCTACTGGTCTGTAGCCCAAAGAGATCATAAAAAAAGGAAACGAACCCAACATGTGCAAAAAATGTTTGTATCAGCTCTTTTTAGAATGGTAAGGAATTGGAAATTGAGAGGATGCACATCAGTTGGGGAATGGCTGAATAAGTTATGATATATGAATGTGATAGAATGTTATGCCCCTATGGACTACTCTACCCTGGTAGCTCCTCTTTGAACTACTCTTAATGCCAGTTCATCAACGGCATGGCCAGATCCCACAGAGACAGACCACCAGTAGGTAGGGGTGAAGCGAAAGAGAACTTTATTCTTAGATAGCACATATTTATATCCCCCTGAAGATCTGGGGGAAGGGGAGGTCCTGTAGGAACCTGGCATAATGGGATTGGCCCCAAAAGAAGGAGGGAGGTGTGCTAGGCTTTGAGAGCACTAAGGAGGGAGACGTGGTACCTGGGGTCAGACACGGCCTCCTGGGGCTATGCCCCACTTCCCCGTAGGACTCACCTGCGCTTCAGTACTTCTCATCCCTCAGGTCCTCCCACATGCCTTGAACTGCATTCCTTGCTTCTAGAGGCTTTTTAACCCTTACAATAGAATATTATTGTTTTATGGGAAAAAACGAGCAAGATGATTTCAAAAAAGCCTGGAAAGGCTTGCATGAACTGATGCTAAGTGAAACAAGTAGAACCAAGAGAACATTGTACACAGCAACAAAATTATGTGATGATTAATTGTGATTAACTTGGTTCTTTTCAACAATGAGATGATTCAAAGCAATTCCAATGGACTTATGATGGAAAAAGCCATCCTCATCTAGAAAAAGAGCTTTGGAGACTGAATATAGATCGAAATACAGTGTTTTTACTTTTGTTGTTTTTTTTTTTTTCTCTCACCTTTTGATTGCTTTTTCTTGTGCAGTATGATAAATACAGAAATGTGTTCAGAAGAACTGCACATGTTTAACTTATATTGGTTTGCTTACTGTCTAGGAGAGGGGGAGGAGGGGAAAGAGGGAAAAAAATTTAGAACACAAGATTTTGCAAAGATGAATGTTGAAAACAATTTTTGTAAATACTTGGAAAAATAAAACACTATTAAAATAGTTTTAAAAACAATAAAAAATTTATGATCTGAAGAAAAAGAAAATATATTATTTGCAGATAGAGATTGTTTCTTTGTTGTTTTTTTTTCTTCAATACCTATCAAAATGTTTGGCTTAAAATATAAATTAAATGGGTGCTTAAAAAAAGGAATGTAGGGCCCAGAACTGAAGTTAATACTTCAAATGTGGAGTTTCCAGGGTAAGGCAAATTGGAATAATAACCTCCTTAGTTCTGGTTACTATATCTTTCATAAGGAAACCTAAGATTTCATTATCTTTTTTGGTTGCCATACAATCATTGGTAATTCAAATTGAACCTGAAATCTAGTAAGAAACCCAGATTCTTTTCAGATGAATTATTCTGGCCTCATCTCTATCAGCTTATACCTATGAAATTGATGATTTGAACCTGTTTTAGACTTTACGTTTTCCTGTTAAATATCATCCTATTAAATTGGCCCTAAAATTCTTGCTTGACTTGATAAGTTATTTCTTCCTGCTTTGTGTCATCTGCATAATTACTAAATATGTCATCTATTTCTTTGAACAAATTAATGATAAGAAGTTATAAAAACACTAGGCCAAGCACAGCATCCTGGACTCTCCTCTAGAGACCTTTCAAATAGATATTGAATTATTAACAATTATTCTTTGACTGTGACTACCCAATCAGATCTGAATCTACATATTAGACTACTATTGACTCAAAACCTCTCCTTATTTTCTACAAGAATGACATAAAGCTTTATTAAATGCTCTAATAAAACATTAGTGATGACATATATTTTCCTGATCAATTGTTTAGCAATCCTGCCAATCAAATTATTACTTTTTAAAAATACAGTTTATATTTACTTACCTGCCTTTAAGTTCCTAGAAGAATGTAAGGCTCTCTGAAGTACTGCTATTTCCTTTTTTGCTTTATAGCCTTAGCACAAAGAACATCTAAAATGTGCTTTTTATTAAGTTCTTGAATTGAAATTTGCTAATTTTTGCTGAAAGCTATTCTGCCTCTTTATGATTATTACCTTCATTTCTAAATGTTCACTTTAACTTTTCTCATTTCTTAAACAACACATTCTAGAATTTTTCCAAGACATCTCATTGACGGACTGTGTAGACTCTGTTGCCTTCCTTCCTTTGAAAATAAAGATATTTTTCTTTCTACAGTTGTATGACACCTTAAACATTCTTTTTAGTCTTCCAAAGATCACTAAGGATGTTTTTAAATCATATTTTCCCATTCTTCCAATACAATAGGTAGTAATTTATGTGGACCAGGAAACGTGAACTCATCAAGGACAGCTATGTTCTGTCTTACAAAAGTTTAAATTATTCAAAGTGAAATGTATAATTTAACCACCAGCTGGTATTCTTCTGGAACTATCTTCAGAGATGTTTTCAATTTCTCTTGGGTGCATAGCATAAGATTGTCACTTTTTTATTTTTAATTTTAAAAATGTTTTATTGATGTCTTTTCCTGTTTGTTACAATTATTTCTGGAAATAATCTTTCACCTCTATCCAGTAGTCCTTGCCTAAGAAAGAAAAAAAGATTTTTTTGGGGAGCGGGGGAGTACAGATGTAAAAGCATGCCCATATTCCCATAATCTTCCCAATTTAACTATTTCCAAATGGAAATAATTAATTTGGGAGGATTATGTAAATTTGTTGCAGTAATCTTTCAATGTAATTTTGTTACCTTTAAGCAGACTGCAATATTCTTCCTGGCCACTGGAGGGCATTCACACCTGCCAATGTCTGAGCTTTTGCTCTATAGATATTTCTGGTTGGGTTCCAATTTAATCTATGAGATGAAATGAAATATTTATTAAATATTAAAATGCAAAATATGCTATTTATATCTTATAAGCTACTACATCTTAAATCACTTCATATGGTACTCAAAATCCAACACTTATTATGTTATATTTTTAATAGGTTGAAATAAAATGCAAAAGAAATATATAAACTCTCTCCATCCTCCCAGATTCTCTAGTGTGGAGAAAAAAATATTTTTCTCACACATACCCACAGCTCCTGAAAAGGAGCTGTAATACTCCCTCCCTCTCAACCCTATAAATCTCAGATTCACAGATTAAAACGGAAAGTTGGGAGGATGACATTTCCCAGGCTCACCAATCTGCAGGTGAGAAGGAGTCTGCTGCACCTTAGTTGATTCTGGGTAATGCAATTGCTCTGATCTTCGCTGTGTGGGTCAGCACGAATATTCCACTAGACTGTAAGCTCCTTAAGAGCATGGACTTTTGCCTCTTTTTGTATCCACTGCGCCTAGCATATGGTAGATGTGCATATTGATTGCTTAAATAATATCTCACTCATGTTTTCAGCTCATTCTTGCTGCCTTTGTGGCATTGCCATCTCAAAGAGGGGGGGGAAAGGGGATTAAAAAAAGAGAGAAGCTGCAAAGCACAGTTGTCATACTTATTTTGCTGTGTCAGGCTTCTTCAGCTGTTACATAAAAGAGATAATCTTTCTTTGCAATCCTAGGGAGCAAGTTCCCTTTTCCTAGCATCCATATTACTCTAGATCTTCAGGCCTTTGATATCACCCTCCAAACTACTTTTAGAACCTGAGGCTTTGCATAAAGCAAATTAGCTAGGACAACCACATTTTGCAGTCATTTGACTTGCTTCTTTTTAGAACAGAGTATAAAGAGCCTGTAGTCTGGTCTTCAATCCCCATCCTCCCAGGGCTTTTTAACATTTTTAAATACCCTGGCTCCCTTTGGCAGCCAATCTGGTAAAGTCTATGGAACTCTTCTCAGAAGCATGTTTGTGAATGTATTTTTAAAAATACATAGGATTACAAAGGAAACAAATTAAATTAAAATATAGTTATTAAAATAGTTTTCAAAAACAGCAGTCCATGGACCTCAGATGAAGAATTCTGTTCAAAGTGAACCTCTTCTACTGTTATGCTGTAACAAAAATCCTGGATTTGGAATCAAGAGAAGTCTGAATCTCAGCTTGGCTACTTCTGAATTTTGGACTTTTAATCACCACTTTAGACTCCAGTTTCTTCATTTGGAAGTAAGCTACACTATCTCTAATGTGCTTTCCAGATCTAAGGCTATGATCTTATGACTTTTTGTCAGAGATTCTAACACTCTGTGTGTGTCTTAGCATTATCTAAGTGGGAGAAGTGGGTCCAGAAGTCAGATTGCAAAGGATTGTGAAGTGAGTGGGTAAATGGAGTGATTCTTTCTGTGAGTTTGACTGGGAAAGGGAAGAGACATAAAATAGTAGTTTGAAGGAATGGCAGGGTCAATAATAGACCTTTTTTAAGGATAAAATGAATCTGAACAATCTTGCAAAGGGATAGGATGGGATGGAGCAAATAAAGAAACGTAGATTAGAATTTCAGACAGAACCTCCAGAAGCTATCAAATCCAAACTGAACCTTACTATTTTTACTACTAAGAATGACTTCTACAATATAATGGGCAAATTTAGATCCAGGTTTTCCCTGAAGATCTCCAATGAAAACAGACCCAAATATCTACTAAGCCAGCTGTTCTACTTTTGAATAAACCTAATACATTTTTCTCTTTCCAGTGTCCCCTTCTTTGCTCCAAGTTCTGTCCTCTGTAGTTAAACAGAACAACTCTGCATGACAACCCTTTAAATGCTTAAGGACATTTAATCATTGTTAATGATTAACAATCATGTTTCACCTGTTTTCTCTTTTCCAAACTGAACAATTCTAGTCCCTTCAACTAATCCCCATAAATCATGGTCTTGGGGGCCTTCACAATCCTGCTTGCCTTCCTCTGGACACTTTTCAACTTATCAGTGCTTTTCTTAAAATGAAGTACTCTTATATTACTATAATTCTAGAGATGTGTTCATACCAGGACAAAGTCCAGTTCTGGACACTATAACTCTTTAAATACAGACAAATATCAGCTTAACTTTTGGAGCTACTATATTCCTATGTTGATTTATATTGAGTCAACAAGCCATTAAACCTTCCAAAATTTTTTCAGATGAATTCCTGTCTGGCCATACTACATCTGTCTTAAACTTTTAAGTTGATTTTTTTGAACCCAAGTGTAAGCTTTTTGTATTTATCTGTTAAATTTCATCTTTTCAGGTTTGATCCAAAATTCTAGCCCTTTAAGATGTTGTTGGATCCTGACTGTCTTTCAGTGTGTTAGATATTATTCACAGCTTTGGTTATCTTCAAACTCAATAAATATACAATGTTTGACTCAATATAATACTAGGGATCTCTGAAAAAAAAATTGTGAAATAGCATTAAGTCAAGTAAAGATACCTGAGGACTTTCACTAGATACCTCTTTTCTGATTTAATGTTAATTAACATTCTTTAGTCAATTCTGAATTCATCTAACTCTCATCATCCTCAAATTTCTCCTCCTTTTATACATGTATATCATGAGAGGCTTAACCAAATGTTTTGCCAAAATCTAGGTAAGTGACATCTACAACATTCCCTCTGATCTAGCAGTTAGTCCTGTCAAATGATGAAATAAGGTTTGTTTCTATGTTGTTTTTCTGAAAACTTCCTGCCATGCATTTACATAATGCTGCTTTTCTGTATTTTCCTTTCAGTCTGACTGTTCCTTCTCAGATCCTTTTGCTATATCATTTTTTATATTTCACACCATAAGCATGGCATATCTTAAGTCTCTGCTCCTCTTCTCTTTTCTGTCTACATTCTTGCTTTTGATGATCAAATTTCATGGCTTCAATGAAAATTCTGATCATGTTACTTTTGAGTTAGAAAAAATGTTATTGGCTCTCTATTGCCTCTTTTTCCTTTTTCTTGAAAGGCAGTTGTATTAAGTGATTTGCCAAGAGTTATACAGCTAGGGGCTAAGACCAGATTTGAGTTCAAATTCTCCTGGTTCCATTGCACCATCTCCCTGCCTATTTGATTGTCTCATGCATAAAATTTGAAGTCCTATGGTATTTAATGTTTTCCATAGGTGGGTTCCAATCTATCATTCTAGGCCAGGGTTTCTAACCTGCTTTCTAGGGATCCCCAAAGAAGAACAGGCAGATGAAAGGCAGCTAAGTGACCCAGTAGATAAAGTACTTGAATTCAAATTCAACCTCAGATACTTACCAGCTATGTGTTCCTATGCAAGTTACTTAGTCGCTGCCTGCCTCAGTTTCCTCATCTGTAAAATGGACATAATAATAGCACCTGTGTTTCAGGGTTATTGTGAGGATAAAATGATGTGCGATTTGTGAAACAATTTGTAAATACTAGGTGTTCTTGTTATTTTTTACATTACTATTATGTATTTATTATTCTCATATTATAGAATTATCATCATAAATTATTATTTTATTATTGATTTCAGGGATACATGAACTTAAATGAAATAAAATTATAGTTTTATCTTGACTAAACTTTTTGTAAGCTTATGTATTTTATTTTATATATTTAAAAACCTTATTCTGAGAAGGGTTCCAAAGACTGCACCTCTTGCCAGAAGTATCTGTGACACAAGAAAGGTTTGAGCTCCCTATTCTGGAATGATTTCATATTATTTCCCCTCATGCACTTTATATTCTAACTAAACTTCAGTCAGTCATTTAGTCAGTCAATAAGCATTTATTTGGGCCTGTTCTATGCCAGGCACTATGTCAAGCACTAGGTATGTAAAAAATGAAGGTAAAAAATAGTTGCTTTCAAGGAGCCTCTAGTCTAATGGAAGAGATAACATAGAAACAATCATGAATCTGCGAAATTTATGAATGGGAGATTATCAAAAGGTAATTAATAGAGGGTAGGCACTAGCATCAGGAAAAGCCTCTCCCAAAAGATCAGATTTTTATTTTTATTTTTTATTTCATTAGAACTTTTTATTTTCAAAACATATGCATGGATAATTTTTCAACATTAACCCTTGCAAAACCTTGTATTCCAATTGCTCCCTCCTTCCTCCACTCCCCTCCCTAGATGCAAGCAATCCAATATATGTCAAACATGGTAAAAATATTTTTAAAATCCAATATATACATACATATTTATATAATTGGTGTATACAGAGAATTGTAGGAGGGACTAGGGGGTTAAATAAGACTAGCCATGGTCACTTCTGGGCGGGAGACAAAGAGGAGAGATTCTGCATCCATCCAATTCACTCCTATCTCTAAAGACCAAGAATAAAAACCAAGGACTTTTGCTTATCCTGACTTCAGCTGATTCTAAGGTATCCAGAGTGCTAACTCAGTCTTCACAAGGTGGTACTCTCATTAGTAATAAGGAAATTAGGAAGAGAAGAGGATTTTGAGAGAAAGACAGTGAGTTCAGTTTTGAGTTTAGTTTAGTTCAAAATATCCTATAGGTCACAACATAACATAACATTCTCACTCTTTTTGTTGTTGTTTGCTTGCATTTAGTTTTTTAAATTCATTTTCTTTCCTTTTTGATCTGATTTTTCTTGTGCAGCAAGATAATTGTATAAATATGTTTACATATATTGGATTTAACATATATTTTAACATGTATAACATATATTGGATTGCTAGCCATCTAGGGGAGAAGGTAGAGTTAAGGAGGAGAAAATTTGGAACACAAGGCTATGCAAGGGTCAATGTTGAAAAATTATCCGTGCATATGTTTTGAAAATAAAAAGCTTTAATAGCTCCCCCCAAAAATATCCAATAGACACTGTAAAATGGGAGGTCAGTAAAAGGATTATATATAGAAATAGGTTTGAGAATAATTTTCACAGAGATGATAGTTGAAAACTTGAAAGGTGATGAGATCACCAAATGAAATAGCATAGAGGGAGAAGAGAAGAGGGCACAGGACAGATCCTTGGGGAATACTGATGGTAAATAGCTTCACACTAAGAAGGAATGGTCACATAGAAGCAGAACCAGGAGAGAGTATTGACCTGAAAACCTAGAGAGCAGAGAGTATCAAGGAGAAGAAGGTGATTGCCCCTGTCAAATGTTGCAAAAAGCTCAAGAAGGATGAAGAGTGTGAGACCATTAGATTTAGTATTTAAGAAGTC
The DNA here is from genome assembly GCF_016432865.1 of Antechinus flavipes. Taxonomy (NCBI): domain Eukaryota; kingdom Metazoa; phylum Chordata; class Mammalia; order Dasyuromorphia; family Dasyuridae; genus Antechinus; species Antechinus flavipes. The sequence goes on along the minus strand of NC_067398.1, from coordinate 662,750,082 downwards.
ATTAATAACTTTAGATTGAGTTATTTCAGTTGAGGAATGAGGTCAGAAATTTGATTGCAAAGAGTTAAGAAAGGAGTGAGAGGAAAGGATTTAGGCACACCAATTGTAGGTGGCTTTCTCAAAGAGTTTAGCCAGAAAAGGGAGATGAAATAAAGGAAAATAGCTTGCAGGAATGGAAGGATCAAGTGAAGATTATTTTAAATGGAGGAGATACAAGTATGTTTGTAGACTATAGGAAAATAGCCAGTAGAATGAGAGAGATTGAAAATAAATAAGAAATTAAAGATAAGAGAGGAGGCAATCTATTGGAGAAGATGGGATGAATGGGATCATGTATGCATGGATTAGCCTTGGCAAGAAAGGCAACTTTTTCATATGAAACAGGGATAACAGAGGAGAAAATGGCAGAAGGCATTTTACTAATGTGAGATGAGGAGAAGAGAAGATGGAGCTACCAGAGAATGACCTCAATATTTTCAGTGAAGTATAAGGGAAAAGGCCAAACACAATGCTAGGAGATGAAAGCTGAGAGGCTCTGTGTCTGCTCAGCAGGCTGTTTGGACCTCTCCTTGCAAGCACCAAATAAATGTTTCCTGTTTGTATCTGGAAAAAAAAGAAGTTTAAGTCAAAGTTCTTAGCTGAGACTATAGGGGTTGGGGAAGCCATGCAACATTTTTGGAGGAATGAAAAGATTTGGTAACATCACTGTGTGAAAAAATGAGTCAGGAAGGTGTAAAAGGTTGCCTTGCTACAATGAAGACCAAGTTGAGATTATGTAATTCAAATTTGTAATGGTTTTAATCAGCATAGTTTGGGGATTTTTCTCCATTTTTCCTTATTAGCAAAGGCAGCATGGTGAGAATAATTCAGATCTGAAGCTTTGCCCAAAAAAAAAAAAAAAAATCTTCAAAAGGATGTGGGAAAGGAACCAAAGAGAAGAGGACAGTGCAGAGTTGAATTCGTTCACCAAAGAATAAAGATGGAGAAGGGAGAGAATACCATTCGTATAAAGACGATGTTCTGGGAAAAAAATTGAGGAGTTGAGGGATTGGAGGCCATGGTAAGGAGGAAGAACAGAATTTGGGGGTGTGAGGCAGAATAGTAACAGATTGCAATGAGATCAAGGAATTTGGGAGTTCATGAACATGAAAGTGATGTATTTATTGGTGATGGCAAAAGCCAATAATATGACTATGTCTGTGTGTAACTTTGTTGAAATGGAAAAGTAGTTATGGGAAATAAGTAAGCTGGTGAACTAGGGGGTAAATGTGTTTGAGAGAATATCTCTATGTTTTGAAACCCTCTTTGAAGTCAAAAAAGCAGGGGTAGCCATCCTGATCTCAGATCAAGCTAAAGCAAAAATTGATCTAATTAAAAGAGATAAGGAAGGGCACTATATCTTGCTAAAGGATAGCATGGATAATGAAGCACTATCTATATTAAACATATATGCACCAAGTGGGGTAGCATCTAAATTCTTAAAAGAGAAACTAAGAGAGCTGCAAGAAGAAATAGACAGTAAAACTATAATAGTGGGAGATCTTAACCTTGCACTCTCAGAATTAGATAAATCAAACCACAAAATAAATAAGAAAGAAGTCAAAGAGGTAAATAGAATACTAGAAAAGTTAGATATGATAGATCTCTGGAGAAAATGTAATGGAGACAGAAAGGAATACACTTTCTTTTCAGCAGTTCATGGAACCTATACAAAAATTGACCATATATTAGGACATAAAAACCTCAAACTCAAATGCAGTAAGGCAGAAATAGTAAATGTATCCTTTTCAGACCACGATGCAATGAAAATTGCATTCAACAAAAAACCAGGGGGAAGTAGACCAAAAAATAATTGGAAACTAAATAATCTCATACTAAAGAATGATTGGGTGAAACAGCAAATCATAGACATAATTAATAACTCCACCCAAGAAAACAATAATAATGAGACATCATACCAAAATGTATGTGATGCAGCCAAAGCGGTAATAAGGGGAAATTTCATATCTCTAGAGGCCTATTTGTATAAAATAGAGAAAGAGAAGGTCAATGAATTGGGTTTGCAACTAAAAATGCTAGAAAAGGAACAAATTAAAAACCCCCAGTCAAACACTAAACTTGAAATTCTAAAAATAAAAGGTGAGATCAATAAAATTGAAAGTAAAAAAACTATTGAATTGATTAATAAAACTAAGAGTTGGTTCTATGAAAAAACCAACAAAATAGACAAACCCTTAGAAAATCTGATTAAAAAAAGGAAAGAGGAAAATCAAATTGTTAGTCTTAAAAATGAAAAGGGAGAACTCACCACTAACGAAGAGGAAATTAGAGCAATAATTAGGAGTTACTTTGCCCAACTTTATGCCAATAAATTCGACAACTTAAATGAAATAGAAAAATGCCTCCAAAAATATAGCTTGCCCAAACTAACAGAGGAAGAAGTAAATATCCTAAACAGTCCCATCTCAGAAAAAGAAATAGAACAAACTATCAATCAACTCCCTAAGAAAAAATCCCCAGGACCAGATGGATTTACATGTGAATTCTACCAAACATTTAAAGAACAATTAACTCCAATGTTATATAAACTATTTGAAAAAATAGGGATTGAAGGAGTCCTACCAAACTCCTTTTATGACACAGACATGGTACTGATACCTAAACCAGGTAGGCTGAAAACAGAGAAAGAAAATTATAGACCAATCTCCCTAATGAATATTGATGCTAAAATCTTAAATAAAATATTAGCAAAAAGATTACAGAAAATCGTCACCAGGATAATACACTATGACCAAGTAGGATTTATACCAGGAATGCAGGGCTGGTTCAATATTAGGAAAACTATTAGCATAATTGACTATATCAATAACCAAACAAACAAAAACCATATGATCATCTCAATAGATGCAGAAAAAGCATTTGATAAAATCCAACATCCATTCCTAATAAAAACACTTGAGAGCATAGGAATAAATGGACTTTTCCTTAAAATAGTCAGGAGCATATATTTAAAACCATCAGTAAGCATCATATGCAATGGGGAAAAACTGGAACCTTTCCCAGTAAGATCTGGAGTGAAGCAAGGTTGCCCACTATCACCATTATTATTTAATATCGTATTAGAAACACTAACCTCGGCAATAAGAGTCGAGAAAGATATTAAAGGAATTAGAGTAGGCAATGAGGAAACCAAACTATCACTCTTTGCAGATGATATGATGGTATACCTAGAGAACCCCAGAGATTCTACTAAAAAGCTATTGGAAATAATTCATAATTTTAGCAAAGTAGCTGGCTACAAAATAAATCCCCATAAATCCTCAGCATTTTTATACATCACCAACAAAACCCAACAGCAAGAGATGCAAAGAGAAATTCCATTCAGAATAACTGTTGATACCATAAAATATTTGGGAATCTATCTACCAAAGGAAAGTCAGGAATTATATGAGCAAAATTATAAAAAAGTCTCCACACAAATAAAGTCAGACTTAAATAATTGGAAAAATATTAAGTGCTCTTGGATCGGCCGAGCGAACATAATAAAGATGACAATACTCCCTAAACTAATCTATTTATTTAGTGCTATACCAATCAGACTTCCAAGAAAATATTTTATTGATCTAGAAAAAATAACAACAAAATTCATATGGAACAATAAAAAGTCGAGAATCTCAAGGGAATTAATGAAAAAAAATCAAATGAAGGTGGCCTAGCTGTACCTGAGCTAAAATTATATTATAAAGCAGCAGTCACCAAAACCATTTGGTATTGGCTAAGAAATAGATTAGTGGATCAGTGGAAAAGGCTAGGTTCACAAGACAGAATAGTCAACTATAGCAATCTAGTGTTTGACAAACCCAAAGCCCCTAACTTCTGGGAAAAGAATTCATTATTTGATAAAAACTGCTGGGATAATTGGAAATTAGTATGGCAGAAATTAGGCATGGACCCACACTTAACACCATATACCAAGATAAGATCAAAATGGGTCTATGACCTAGGCATAAAAAACGAGATTATAAATAAATTAGAGGAACATAGAATAGTTTATCTCTCAGACTTGTGGAGGAGAAAGAAATTTGTGACCAAAGATGAACTAGAGACCATTACTGATCACAAAATAGAAAATTTTGATTACATCAAATTAAAAAGCCTTTGTACAAATAAAACTAATGCAAACAAGATTAGAAGGGAAGCAACAAACTGGGAAAACATCTTCACAGTTAAAGGTTCTGATAAAGGCCTCATTTCCAAAATATATAGAGAACTGACTCAAATTTATAAGAAATCAAGCCATTCTCCAATTGATAAATGGTCAAAGGATATGAACAGACAATTTTCAGAGGATGAAATTGAAACTATTACCACTCATATGAAAGAGTGTTCCAAATCATTATTGATCAGAGAAATGCAAATTAAGACAACTCTGAGATACCACTACACACCTGTCAGATTGGCTAAGATGACAGGAAAAAATAATGATGAATGTTGGAGGGGATGCGGGAAAACTGGGACACTGATGCATTGTTGGTGGAGTTGTGAACGAATCCAACCATTCTGGAGAGCAATCTGGAATTATGCCCAAAAAATTATCAAATTGTGCATACCCTTTGATCCAGCAGTGTTTCTATTGGGCTTATATCCCAAAGAAATACTAAAGAAGGGAAAGGGACCTGTATGTGCCAAAATGTTTGTAGCAGCCCTGTTTGTAGTGGCTAGAAACTGGAAAATGAATGGATGCCCATCGATTGGAGAATGGCTGGGTAAATTGTGGTATATGAATGTTATGGAATATTATTGTTCTGTAAGAAATGACCAGCAGGATGAATACAGAGAGGACTGGCGAGACTTACATGAACTGATGCTAAGTGAAATGAGCAGAACCAGGAGATCATTATACACTTCGACAACGATATTGTATGAGGACATATTTTGATGGAAGTGGATTTCTTTGACAAAGAGACCTGAGTTTCAATTGATAAATGACGGACAAAAGCAGCTACTCCCAAAGAAAGAACACTGGGAAACGAATGTGAACTATCTGCATTTTTGTTTTTCTTCCCGGGTTATTTATACCTTCTGAATCCAATTCTCCCTACGCAACAAGAGAACTGTTCGGTTCTGCAAACATGTATTGTATCTAGGATATACTGCAACATATCCAACATATAAAGGACTGCTTGCCATCTAGGGGAGGGGGTGGAGGGAGGGAGGGGAAAAAAAATCGGAACAGAAACGAGTGTCAATATAATATAATTATTAAATAAAAAATTAAAAAAAAAAAAAAAAGAAACCCTCTATTATGAGGGCAGGGATTGGGAAGGAGTTTTGTGGAGGTCAATAGACAACACCTACCAGAATCTTGGTTGGGAGATTAATATGGATTCTATCAACCTCAAAAAAAGAGAGGTTACTAAATATTAGTGGTAGAGGGAGACAGTTGGAAGCGGCAATGGGGAGCTAGGAGTATTCTAACTTCCCTACCATGACTAGACTAGTGAGTTAAGGTATATGGAAAAAATTCAACCAGTGGTAGAAAGGGGGGTTAGGGAAGCTATGCCATGAGGAAGGAGCTAGTTCTCAAAAGAGTGTCAAAATATGGAAGCAACAGGAAAGGAAAAGATGTTTAGCTAGTTTGTTTTTTCTAGAGCAGAGACATGTCACAGAACATAGTGGAAGGGATGGGTAGTTTTAGAATGGGATGTTGAAAGGACTGGACTGAGGGAGATAGAAATAAGGGAAAGTACAGTAGGGGACCAGGAAAGGGATCAGAAACTCTGATAAAGGAAGGGAATGGAGGGGAGCATGTTAGTCATTGAGAAATATGTTCAGGTAGGTTATTACTATCCAGATTAATTCAGCATGGGAGTGGAATTGTCCCAAGAGTCAGGGAAGAATGTGTAGTTGGAGAATTATGGTGGGGAGGAGAAGATCAAAGGCAAACTGATTATTATGGAGTAATTGGATGATTGAAGAAAATTCTTGGAGTATCCCCAGGCAAGCCTCCTAGCTATTCTTTGTTTTTAAAAGTTTGTTTTATTTTTAATTTATGGAATAAAATAAACATTTCCATAACAGTATAACAAAAAAGATGATTGTACAAGAAATTACAAATCTATTATGTACAACTTGCTATTCCTTTTCAACATATGATACAATTATCATGTAAATTTATTTTTTTGGTTTCCTCTCCCCCCAGGCCTACATTACACACAAATAAGTATACATATACATATAAAAATACATACATATATACATATGCATATATATTCATAATGCATATCTAAATATATATTGCCAGGAGAAATATCAACAATCTAGGTAGAGCATACTATTCTGATGGCACAAAGTGAAGCAGAATTAAGAAGCCTCTTGATGAAAGTGCAAGTGTAGAAGCTAGCTTGAAGCTTAAATCAAAACAACAACAAACAAACCTAAGATTTTGGCAACTGGTTCCATCACTTCCTGGCAAATACAGGGAGAAGAAGTAGAAACAGTGTTAGATTTTATGTTTTTGGACTCAAAGATCACTGAAGACAGTGACTATAACCATGAAATTAAGAGATGCTTGCTCCTTGGAAGAATACTAAATATACTAAAATGCAGAGATATCACCTTGCCAACAAAAATTCATATAGTGCAAGTTATAGCTTTTCCAGTAGCAGTGTATGGCTATGAAACTTGGACTATGGTGAAAGCCGAGCACTGCAAAATCAATGCTTTTAAATTGTGGTGCTGAAGAAGACTTTAGAGAGGACTTTGGATAGAAAAGAAATCAAAACAGTCAATACTTAAAGAAATAAATTCAGGAATGAATTTGGAAGGTCAAATACTGAAGCTAAAGTTTAGATATTTTGGCCATATAATGAGAAGATGAGACTCATAGGAAAAGCCCCTGATGTTGGAAAAGATTGAAAACAAAAGGAAAAAGGAACACTAGAGGATGTCTAGAAAAGGTCATTAAAAAAATGAACTTGGACAGACTTTGGGAGAGAGCAGAGCCAGAAGGGCCTGGAATTCTATGATACAGCAGGTCATAAAGAGTCAAACAGGACTGAATGATTGAACAACAATAAAAAAACAATAAAGTTTAACTTGCAACAAAAGAAGTATGAGTTGGAGGGAAAGAGAATTTGAAAGTTTATAGACTCATTGGGAAACTTTTGCAATTATTCAGGAGAATTTGAAAGCTGACAATCATTAGGAAGCTATTGTAGTTATTCAGGCATTGCAATTAAGGAAGGTGATCATGGTGGTGAAAGTAGGACTAGCAAATGCAGGATGTTATGGGCATGTTATGTAGTTCTAGTGTAAGTATGGTTATGATGATTGGGCTGATGAGCAGAGAGGAATGAAGTTCAGTCCTTTCACTCTATCTTTACCCCCCTATCTTTTGGTGGACTGGGTTAGAGTGTGATTTTCTCTTTAACCGATCCCTTTGCTCTTTTGGAGTACAAAATGAAGCAGGACAGAGACTAATAAACAGAGTTTTGTCAAGATAAATAGTTTTAGCAAATACTCTTTTTCAGCCATCAAAAAGTGACCACACATGGACATCACCAAATGGTCAATAGCAAAGTCAAATTGTATACTTTGCAGCCAAGGGTAGAGAAGCTCTTATATAGTCATTTAAAACAAGACCTGAGGCTGACTCTGGTTCAAAATGTGAGCTGCTTCTTGCAAAATTCAGACTCAAATTGAATAAAATGGAGAAAACCATCAGAGTATATATGCATGACCTAAATAACATCCCTTATGAATATGAAGTAAAAGTGATAAATAGATTTAAGGGATTAGATCTGACAGAGTGCCTGAAGAACTATGGACAAAGGTTCACAATATTGTATAAGACAGCTTCCTTAGGACTAGAAATTTTGTGGACCCTTGCAAAATGTCGAGATACATCTAATATTTGCAAAGCTATGTTACAAGCATCAAATCAAAAATAATAAACGTGATTAATCTCACATTCCAGAAAATCCTCTCAGGGTTCTATTCACAAAAACTACACATCAAGAAATATATCACAGAGAAAAGTATTGCTCAATAGTGGATTTGGTAACTATAGGTCTAATTTACATGTGGGACATATTATATGTATATCACAGAAGTAGATGCATTGCAAGAGAACAAAACTAAATAAAAGAGCAGTAAAACAATAACAGTATCAGGAAGCTTATGTAATAACATCACAAATAAATTCAATAGAGGTAAACTGAGGTACATAGTCAAGCAAAATCAGTTCATAAACAGTCAAGGATATAACTGTTAACAAAGCAGGTGAGACAGTTCACTTTAGTAAAGCCAGAAGAGAAGAGGCACCCTCTTTACTGATATACAAGAAAGGAGATGGGTCCTGGTGTAGCAACATTACAATTAGCTATGCTAGGAAAAGTGAGCTGATAGTCAGGTGAAGCTAGTTATACCCCTGCTCTGGCAATTAAGGAATGTGACTTGAGCAATCATATAAAGTGGGAATAGCAATACAGAAGGATCAACTACAAAATAGAATAAATTATTAAATACTACAAAATCAATTTAATTTCTTCAGTAACAAATACATATCAGTTTATATGCAAATAAGCAGGCAAAAAAAATCTAAGCATTGGTAATAAAGGAATATATAATACTTATATTACCCTTTACCCTGGGGCGCTTTACCTCCAGGGGAAGAACTGCTGCAGACAGGATTCTTTTAATACTCTTAACCGAGATTAGATCTCCGAGTTGGGAGGGATCCTGTACAAGACTGAAGAGTATGTTCCTTGAAGGACAGAGATTAATCTCCTTAATCAGTCATGTCTTTCAAAGACTGACTTTTTACAGGAGCTGTGTCTTATATTTGAGAAAATCAAGGAAAAAATTCCAGAACTCAATTTAATAATTGGTTCCTAACATAACAGTAAAATAATTTCTGGCAAGACATTGCATACTCGACCACTCTTTCTAATACTGGTTGAATCTATTTTCCTTTACCAGTTCTTTGGAACACACTGGATCAGCTCAAGCTAGATATATACATCATTATATAGAGATGGGCTGTTTTGGGGACATTGTCATCTTCTTGGTTTGTGCCTTGAGCATCCCTGTCACTATATTAGCTTTTTGTGCTGGGATTTTTTTTTGTTTGCTCATTCTTCCAGGTTACTTGCTGACTTTGGACTGAATATTAGGGCTGGGTTCTGCTTGTCTCTGGAGGGAAGATATGGCATGATTGTATTTCTGTTTTCTTCGGGTTACTGAATTGTAATGTTTTTCTCTAAAATATAATGTTCTCGGAGAGCAGGTTTCTTGGGGGGCTTCTGGAAGCAGCCTTCGTTTTAGTTCAGAGTGATCACCCTGAATGCAGCCAGGAGTTCAAGTCCAAATCTTTTATTGTCTCCTTCAAAGTCTTGTCTCCTTCCTGGGACCCGGTTAGCTTTCTTAGAGGCCTATCTCTCTCCTTAGTTCCGAGAGCTCTTGCTGCTAGTCCTTTGCCTCTCCAGCTTCAGCCTCCAGCCAGCACAAAGGTGGAAGATGGAATGAATCTGTCTCCGCTTCTGAGAGTGGGCTTGTCCTCTCTGACTTGTGAATCTCCTGGACTGAATCCTGGTTTGTGAATCTCCCAGAGTCAATCCTGGTTGAGGCTCCTAGCTTATATATGCTCTCTTAAAGGTGTGAATCTTGTGGAACTGTAGTAAGTACTAAGTACATCTAGAGAACTGTTAAGCACCCTGATGAACAACCATTGTCTCTATCAATTCCACTGACTTAGCACCTTGTAAGAAAGAATTCTAACACTGAATGTTATGTTATTTTGGGATCTAAGGAACAGCTCAGTATAATTTTCTAGTGCTGCCAAAATATTCTGATCCAGGACAGATTCTGATTACTGCCTTCTTGGTTTAAGCCTACAAGTAATAATAGATTGCTGCCAGATTTAGACTCTGTCAACCAGGTGGGAAGCTCTGCTAGTTCAGAAGAACAGAATTATAGCTCTCCCTTTGGTCTGGGATTCCTGCCTGTTTCCCATCTGTTTCCCATATTTCAGATTGGGCTAGAAATTAAAACAGAGACAACTTCCCACCCTGGCCAGTACTTCTAGAATCTGAGTTTCTTGCTTTTGGACTTGCTTCTGGACTTGCTCCTTCCTCTATACATCACTTGGGCTTGCATTAGCTCTTTACCTGGAATATCATCACTAGATGTAAATATATCATAGATCTATGATCAGGAACTGTCTTTAAGGCATTAGCTCATAAGCCATTACATGCTTTCTCCCTTGATTATCAGTTGATATCAATTAGTCAAGTAAATTTAACTCTCAGAAAGGAGTATTTTACTAATATGGTAGAGTAAGAGCAGTTGGTATAAAACATTCCTTCATAAATCTGACAAACTCCCTGATCAGTATATATAGAGTATATATACAAAGTCCATAAGAAAGTGGGTTTAATCATAAATTGAGATCATAAATTGAAAAGAAATAGCTCCCAACTCCTAGTTCTTTTGAGGTGCTCATGATGTTCCCTTTAAGAAAGTAGTAGTTTTTCTCCTAGGATTCTCATAGTCTATCAACTTTCCTCAGTGTCTCTAGTTACTGTTGTTTTCTCAGTTCCTGATGAAGTATCCAAAGTCTTCTCATACTCTGAAATCACAAGGTCCTTTTCGGTCCATGAGTGATAAAGGAGGATAAGACTAAGGCCTTGGCTCTATTCCTCTCCCATCCCCCAGTAAGTTCCTTTTTGAGTTTGGCTGAAGGCTTATAATACTAAGCTGCCAGATAATTGAACCTTTGGGTTCTAAACTAGCTCACTATTTTATATTTTAAAACACCCAAAGGGTATGAACAGACTCTTCAACCAATCTGAACACTTCTAAGCAGTGACTTTTACCTCATCCTATATTATTTGAGGATTTCTAAATTGATAGAAATTTTCACACTTAGTTTAAAGGCTATGGCTGCTTGGTTGAGTCAGTAAAATTTCTAGGCTTTATTCACATCTAGTTCACAGCACTGGTTGATTATTCTCAGCTGGCAAAGGTGTAAAAGTCTTTTAACTATAAGAATATTACAAATTTCAGTGGAAGGCAATTGGAATTAAGTGACTAGCCCAGAGTCACACAACTAGTAAGGCTGTAAGGTTGGGTTTAAATTCAAGTCTTCCTGACTCCAGAGCAAGTGTTTGATCCACTTCACTACCTAATTACTCTAACTTGTCACTTAACATAAATGGATATAGTCACTTGATTGATTCCCTTCCATCATCATACTTGACAAAGGGAGAATTTTAACCCAGATTTTTGGATTCCAAATTCAGTACGTTTTTTTACTACATCATGTTGCTCCATCATCCAGGGAGATGATCTTAGCTTCTTGTGTCTCCCAGGAATTTTACATTTTAGACAGATTGGCTTATTTGCCATTACCTTCCCTCCCTTCCATATCTTTATACAGGCTGGCCTCCATTCTTGAAATACCCTTTTTCTTCATCTGTACTCCATAGAATTCCTGGCTTCATTCAAGACTCATCTCAGGTGCCATTTCCTACAGGTAGCCTTTTCTGATTCTCCTAGCTGTACCATGCCTCCTCAAATGATCATATATAAAGTAGATGCTCACCTTTTAAGGAATGTTTTTTTTTCTTTTTATATTAAAGCTTTGTATTTTCAAAACATATGCATGGATAACTCTCAACATTCACCATTGCAAAATCTTAAACAAATTTTCTATGGCACATGAATATTATGGAATATTGCTGCACTATAAGAAACAATGAATATGAGGAATAGAAAAAGCATGGGAAGATATGTGAACTGAAATGTAGTGAAGTAAGCGGAAAAATAATGAAAACAGAAACAATAAATGTAATGCCAGAGAAACTGAGGCAAGATAGAGATTAGAGGTTTTTAATATTTTATTGGTGGAGAGTCTGGACTGGCAATGCAATATCAGTTAGTCGGCTGGATGGGACTCTTGTCTCAAAGCATCCAACCACAAGCAAGGGATTGCAGAGAGGGCTCCAGCTATCAGGGAGACAAAGACAAGGCGGGATAGAGCACTGGTGAGTGGGAAGTTCCAGGAAAGAACTGGCCAGGAATTTCTCATGTAAGGAAACAAGCTTGCCTCACAGGACAGACAAATAGTTATCAGCTATAGTCCCAATAAACAAAATAGCAGTTAGAGCTCACAGACAACTGTGCTAATTGTCCCCCCATTATTTCAGAAACCTTTAAAGACCTGAATACCTATAGACACAAACATCTAGTAACTGATAGATAACGAGGCTAACTCGTTTGCTTAAGTATTTAGGATATAATGATCACATATAGTCAGATTGGAAACAGCAAGGTATGACATAATTGAATTGCATTAATGGTTTTTATTGACTATTTGCTCTGATCATAGTAATCAGCTATAGGAGGAAAAAGCAGAGATATGACTATAACATAATATAATCAGTCAAAATTGATTCTTTAGCATATACAGATGCAGGCAGGATAAAGTAGCCTTAGATCAGTTTCACTTCAAGTAATTATCCCAGTAATTTTCAGACGGTGGAACTTTAAAACTCCCAAATAATATTAGCTATAGGCCCAAGAAATTTTACCTCTAATAACCAAAGATTCTGATGAATCCTAAACAGATATTTACCATGACTTTATATTGATAACAATAAGAGATTTATCCCAGAAAGTTCACAGCTTATCTTTCATATCTAAGTAGGTGGTTCATAGGGTGAAGATTAAAGAAATCATTTTGCTTTAAAATGCCCAAAACATAGAGAAATCCTAAATTGCCTATTGTCCATAACAGAAACATGTTCAAAGGGACAAAAGCAAAAATTATTATGCTCAGAGTCCCTTTAAATAATGGGCACAACCTCAAGATTACATAATACAATCAATTAAAACTCATACAGAATATTCTAATTTCACATAAAAGAATCTGAAAGAGTCTTAAAAAGTATCAATTAAGCCTTTGGAAATTATAGATCACATTTGTTATCATATTCCTTAAACAAGGAGACCATTATGCACCTAAAGAAACAAACATTCAGTCAATTAACACCATGTAAAAAATAGGCTGTCCCTTTAAATAATAAAATATTCTCTGCAGCAGAAAGTTTGTTTTCATTTCTAAAGAAACAAGCAGTGGGAGAAGGGAGGTGAGTTAAATTTTCCTCTTTAAAGCCAAAAGATCCTTTCCTGGTTCTCCCTCCCCGACTCAACTTCTCTTTATAATTAACTTTTAGGGTGCCAAATCCTTCTCTGGATTTAGCCAGCCAGTGTATTTTCTTGGCAAGTTCATTAAAAGACCTGCTTCTTTCTGTACAACATTCTCCTCTTGCGACATGTTTTTTCCTTCTTTTTCCTCTTTCTCAATAACCAACATTATCTCCCTGAAATCACATCCTATCTCTGTCTCCTCTCTACAACATATTGGATTCCTTCTTTTCCTAACAAGTTCTGCCTCTTTCTTTCCAACTGATTTTTTCAAAACTTTTAAGATTCACAATATAGTGAACACCTTAATAACTTCATAAAGCTCATATACACATTCCAAAGAACTGACAAAATTTAAAGCATAACTTATAATGTTTACAAATTACCCAAAATATGTTTCAGAAGGTAACATACTTCATCTGATTAGGAGGTATGTGACCTCTTCAGATAAGTTATCAAAACTTTGTTAAATACAGCTTTAAAAAAAAATTTCATTACTAATGGTTCAATATTCAAACAAATTCCTAAGATCACATACTCAGAATAAACAGATCTAGCATGTCCAAGGCAACAATAATTATCTCCCACAATTTCAGAATCACAGTACCATTTTAAAAACTAAGTTCCCAAAATTTAACTTTGAAAATTCAACAAAATTCCAATTAAATGTTGCAGACAAGCTGAATTACCATTTGGTTTTACACACACACACACACACACACACACACACACACACACACACACACACACACTTAAGTTGTCTCTCAGAGGCTTTTTTTCCTTGAGTTTTTTTTTTTCCAAGCAGTTAACATCAATTTCTTTTTTCTCTCTCTTACCCCTTCCTCCTCTCCCCCGCCAGGCAGAGCTGCAACTTGAATCAAATAAGGGTTTATTGCTCTCTTCCTTTTTTGTTTTTCCTCTAGAAGTCTTTTTGGAAAACTGCTTTTCTACTAAAGTTTAAAGACAGGCAAGCTTTTCTGTTCCTTTTACTTTCAAATTGGTGCAAACAGGTTACACTTAAGTCCAATAAGAAGTTAAAAACCACAAGCATTTTTTTATGCTAAGCACTTATGCAATATTGAAGTGACCAATTGCCAAATTTCTTAATTATTGTTCTTAAAACTTAACAGAGCTCCTTAAATCAACAAATCAGATGGACAAATCACAAACATGACCACAAAGATGCAACATTGCTGGAGCAATCTCAGGAATGCCTTGAGGTGAGTTTTCAGTTTGACAATCTCTCCCTCTCAGAAATTCAAATGGAGCCTTTTAAATAAACTTCCAAACTGAAGTTTGTTGCGTTCTCTGCCTTCTCAGAGAGTTCCCAGATATAGAAAAAAATACTCAGAACTCAGATTTGTGACAGGAGACACCCAGATTTGTGCCCGGAGGCACCCAGATTTTTTTGTGCAAAGACATATTCAGCCAGAACCCAGATTTATGCTGGAGGCACCCAGATTTATTCTCCAAAGACATATTCAGATCAGATTTGTGTCTTAATGAACCCTCACAACAGATAGCATCACATAGTGTCTACTATCCCAGATTATTTATAGCTCCTCAGCTTCTATCTTTTCTAGGGACCAAAAATTGCTAGCAAACCAACAGACAGGCAGAAAAAGGAAGAAAGTTACCCTGCAGGGGTTTTAAAACAGACTCTCCTATGGCCAGATGGAGGTGTCCGCAATGAGCTCTTGCAGTGGCTGAAAACTGCTCTCTTCCTGGGACTCCTTAAGGTCTAGTCTTCCTTAAAAAGCCAAGACTCAGTTGCCCCAAGACTTTGTTTTGTTTAAAAAAAAATCTTTGTTGTAAGGGGAAGGATCTAGGAGGGGAGAGAGGAGAGAGATATATTAGGAAATACAGATAATGTGAAAACAAAAGATAGAAATAGGAATAAGGTTTCTTCCTATAATTTACTGGGATAGAGAACTAGCTAAGAAAGGCCTTTCTACCAAAGCAGATTAACACCTTCTATACAATTTGTAGTCTTAAGAGATTTGCTTAGAACCCCTGAGAAGTTAAATGATTTGCTCAGGATTACAGAGCCACTGTATGGTTATTATTTTTTGCTCCAAGATAGCCTCTATAAAAATGATCTGTCATTTATTTATCAACTTGTATATTTGATTCTCATTGCCTACATATAAGTCCTGAAAGCCCAATTTTGTGATCTTTTTTTTTTCCTTTTACCTTTGTGGGCTTATCAACTAGTACTTTGCTTTGCACATAATAGTTTAATAAGTTCTTGCTAGATTGAATTAGATAAGGGAAAACTTCTTCACTTGGCTCTTATTTGAGAATTTCCATCTTTCTTTTCAGTGAGAGCCCTTATAATGATACTTAATATTAAATCATAAAACCCATTTTCTAGAAATCAAGCTCCAAAGACTTCTGATGTTAGATTTGAATACTTTAAATTTTTTTATTTTGTGGTTGCTGCGTAGCTTGAGCAGGAAAAGTGCAGCAGAAGAGCAGGAAGTTCAGCAGCCAGCTTCAGGAAGCATCTGAAAATTGAGGCTTCAGGAAAAAGCAACAAAATTTATGTCGAATTAACATAAGAGAACTTTATGTTGAGCTTATTGTAAAAGTTTATGTAGAGTGTTATCTTTCAGTGAAGAACATAGAAGTCCAGTTCCAATGGATATATTACTTTATCTTCATTTTGGTTGTTAAAAGTGATCCCATCATTCTTGGAGCATCAACTTGTGATTGTGCCATCTAAGAAGGTCTGTTCATAATGGTTTGCTATTTCTACTTCATTTAATGTTACTCTGGACTAGAGAAAAATAAATGATACTATAAGATGATTATCTGGGATATTGTAATAATCCTTCTTTTTTAAAGTTTTGATGCTTTTGACATAATACATCCATAAGTGTATGTGTGTGTGTGTGTGTATTTTTGCTCCAAGATAGCCTCTATAAAAATGATCTGTCATTTATTTATCAACTTGTATATTTGATTCTCATTGCCTTCATGTAAGTCCTGAAAGCCCAATTTTGTGATCATTTTTTTCCTTTTGCCTTTGTGGGCAAACATACATATAAGTTTGTGTATAGAGATAGATAGATATGCATGTACCTACCAAGCTTCAGCTTTGGATCACTCTCATCATTCATTACCATTGTGTCTACAAATGTGCTACTAATTGAAAGTAGAGAAAATCATGCAATTATTTTGATTGGGTTCACTACAAAATTTATATTATAGAACTTCAACTGAGTTTTTGCTGCTGTTAGACAATTCTGCTATATCTCTCTTATTAACTCACTACTCAGTCCCTCAGCAGCTCTTTGAAAGCTTTTCATTCCTCCTCAAAATTCCCATGGCTCCTTTCTCCACTCTTTCAACTGAGAGCTGTCTCATATTTTACACGCAAAAAAATGAGGTTATTCACCACAAACTCCTCCTTCACCTCTGTCTCATATGATGAAGTGGCCTTGTCCCTTTCTAAAACGAATCCCTCTACTTTTCAAATGAATCTATCCCAATCTGTCTCCTCCAACAGATCACCTTCTCTGTCATCCCCTCTTTCACTTATTCTCTGTCTCTGTTTTTGTCTCTCTTGCTCTCTCTGTCTCTGTCTCTCTGTCTTTCTTTGCCTGTCTTTTTCTGTCTGTCTCTGTCTCTGTCTCTCTCTCCATCAGTGTCCCTCAGTTTTCTGTTCTGTAATGTTACTATGGGAATATGTTCACTCCAGATCTTCTTGATAGTTCCTTAGGTTCTTGTGGTCTTGCTACTGAACTTGAATAAACTTTGGGGAAGAGGAAAACCAACAGGGGCTATCACAAGGGAGCCTGCAGAGAATTTTAGGCACTTTATTGCAAATTTCTTTGACAATGGGGCAGAGTGATGGACAAGGGTGGATAATTAGAGTCTGTGAGAGAATGACTGTGGGTCCAGTTTGGGGAAAGCTCTCCTGAACTACTTGCTGACAATCTGGAGATCAGAAACAATTGCAAAACCAAAGCTCAGCTGATCTGATCAATGGCAGCTGGGTGGCTCAGCAGTTAGAATGCTGAGCCTGGAGTCAGAAAAACCTGAGTTGAAATCTGGCCTCCCTTTCTAACTGTGTGATCCTGGGTTGGTCACTTCCCCTCTGCTTGCCTTAATCCACTAGAGAGGAAAATGACAAACCACTCCAGTATCTCTACCAAGAAAACCCCATGACCCACTCACAAAGCATAGGGCACAACTGAACAGCAATGATGAGGCAGCTTGAATATCTTCTGCTACCCTTTCTCTATGTCAGCATTAAGGGAACATGTTAAATGATCACCACAAATTTCCTGCTTTTCTCTGCTCTTTTTTATCTTCTATTTAAGCTGTTCTAAAACTCTGTGGACCATAGATCCTGGTTATTGAAGTGCTTGCTGTTTGAGAAGAGAAGAAAAATCTCTTAAAGAGATTATCTTCCAGCACAAGATTGGGTGGAGGGGAGGCACAGATGGAGAAAACTTGTTTTTTTTTTTTTTATAACCATACAAAAAGCTTATGAATCAAGAGGTCTTTGAGATCTAATAAAGGTGATCCCTAGAAACCAACAATCATAAATCTTAAGTTAGAAAGAACAGTTACTTTAGCACAGGAGTCTTGAGAAGCTGAAAGCTGGAAGCCACAAAATCTCTCTCATGGGAGACCTGTACAACTTGCCGGGAGATAGTTCCCTCGCCACAGGTGCCAGCTTTAATAAAGCTGGCAGTGCCTGGAACCTTTATTATTTGAAGCTAGATGACTCTTTTTCTCACACAATGCCCCTGATGGTTAATTTGTTTGTATTTATATTCTGAATGCTAGAGTGGTAAAGTTTAGATGCTAGAGTGGGAAGTTTAAAATACAAATAAGCTTTAATTTTACAAGCTAGGGAACGCTTCCACCAAGGTACAATAAATCAATCTAGAGTTTAATTTTTTTTAAAAGTGAAACAATGCACAACACAACACAACACAACTGTCTTAAGGACTTTCCTTTATCAAGAATGAAGTGACTTGCTCAAAGTTACAGGGGTGTTGTCAGATGTGAGAAAGAGGAAGGAAGAAAAGAAGGAATCAACTGCCCATACATTCGCAAGTGTCTACCCAACTGGCAAATATCCTATTCTAATTTAAGGGGGAAAGGGCTTCCAGTAATCCCTCTCTCCTTTCCCTCGAATCTCAAATCCAATCTTCCTCAATGGCAATTTGCTGTTTTTTATATTTCTGCATCATTTTGAGGGAAACAGTCACAGTTTATCACTGTTAGTTACTGGTAGTTCACAGCAGAATACTGTTTAGCTATACAGCTCACAGATAATCAGTCTATTTATTAAGTGCCCCCCATGCTAATACTAATTATTAATTCCTATCCAGTAAAATAGGAATAAATATAGCAGAGTTAGGTTTAGAATCTCATATATCAATAAAGTTGTAATTTGTCTGACCTGTGCTCTCATGGGGGTTGAAGGAAAAGGATCCAGGAACAGAGGAGGTAAATGCAAGAAGGGGAAAGAATTAACCATTTTCTGTTCCTTGACAGAAAAATGTTACTATAATGACAGAAAATTGTTAATATCAGATGTAATATTACCTATGACCTGTCACTCCCTCTGAACAATCCTAGTAATGTCAGAATACTAGTAATTTCCTTGCATTCCTACCCTTGGAGGCCTTTACTATTAATTAGCTTCATCTAGGACCTGCTTGTAACAAAGCCAGCTTGAGTTAGATCAACTGCCAAAGTGACTTCCACTGAATTTTTGTCATTGGGATTTATGGTGAGTTAGATCATGAAAAGTAAAAAAACAAAAACAAAATGAAGTAGGTTTCTTTGCCTGGATTGCCAAGGGCAGTTGGGGTCTTATAATCAGGTCTCACTATTTAATATGACCTCCTTCCTGCTTTCTCCTAAAAGTATAAGAACATTTCCTGTAAGTCTCCTAGAGGGGGAGAAGAAAGGGAATCTCCCATGGCATCAGATTTGTGACCCTGTTAGCTTGTTTAAAAACAAGATTCCTTTATGTGTTTGATTTATTTCAGGACTTGACAATGTCAACATCAAGATAAAAAGATGGGGATGGGTTCTGATCTGTACTGATGAAGGAGTACCCACCTTGATGAGAATATGGATTCATCAGGAATTATGGAAATATCTAAACAAATCAGTAGAAATGCTGAAGTGTTTACCTAGGGCATTTTGATAATAAAAGCAATGATGTTCAATTTGAACCTTCATTCTATGAATTATTGTAATATATTAAAAATTTTTTAATTAGTAGCTTTTTATTTTCAAAATATAAGCAAAGATAGTTTTCGACATTCATCCTTGTAAAACCTTGTGTCCAAATTTTTCTCCTGCCTTTCTCCCCACACCCTCTCCTAGACAACAAGCAATCCCATGTCAGTTAAACATGTGCAATTCTTCTAAATATGTCTCCAGAATTTATCATGCTGCACAAGAAAAATTAGATCAAAAAGGAAAAAAATAAGAAAAAAAGGAAGCAAACAACAAAAAAGGTGAAAATACAATGTTATGTTCCATATTCAGTCTCCATGGTCCCCATCTTTTTGGATGTAGATGCTCTCTCCATCACAAATCTATTGGAATTGGCCTGAATCCCCTCAATGATGAAAAGAGCCACTTCCATCATAGTTGATCATCACATAGTCTTTTTGTTGCTGTACACAATGTTCTCTTGGTTCTACTCACTTAGCATCAGTTCACGTAAATCTCTCTAGGCCTTTCTGAAATCATACTGCTGATTGTTTCTTATTCCAATACATTCATATATTGTAATATATTTCTAATTAATGTTCCTTTCTGGAGTCTCCCGCTTTTGATTAATTTTCTTGCCTTTGCAAAATAATCTTCCAAATGTACAGGTCTGATCTTGTTCTTCTGCTCAAAATCTTTCATTGGTTGCCTATTGTTTACTTGTTAAAATACAAAAACTTTTTTCTGGGATAGAAAGGCCTAAACAATGAGATGCCAAATCTTTATTTATAATCTTTTCTCGGATTAATTATCTTCCAAATACTGTGCCCTGGGATGGGTGTTAAAATACAGGAAAATTAGACCAGTGGCTACTTCCTTATTTCCTCCTGTCCATTTCTGCCTCTGTTTTAATCTCCCTTACCCATCCTAGGAATGAACTACTTTCTCATTTCTGCCCATTAGAAATTCTCTTCTTTTGAGACCCTTTTTGGGTACCATCTCTTTTGTGAAGTCTTTCCTGACATTCCTAGTTAAAAGCAATACTGTTATCTCAATCTCTCTTTTGCTGCTCTTATATATAAGTATGTTTCCCTCATTAGATTTTTCAGTCCTCACACTAAGGGCAGAGAGGATGCTGATTTTTCATTTAGTACAATGCCTTGCTGATATATAGACATAGCTATATTCAGCACTTGATAAATGTCAGATAAATTGAGTTGACTATTGAGTTTCTCTTCTCTTTAAAAGAGAGGGGATAAAGACAAACAGAAATAGATGGAGAGACAGAGATAGAGACACAGAGAAAGGGACAGAGGTTACATTCCTATGAAAATTTCCAGCTCTGACATTCTGTGCTCTGTGTTTTCAAGACTTTTCTACTTCAAATATTCTATGGCCTGAGATCCTTTACTATTCTGATATTTTGTTTTCTTGTATTTTAACACTCCTCCCAGATCCATCAATCTGTGTCCCAAGGTCTCCTTTGGCCCTAATACTTCTATGTTTTCTATTTTAAATTCCCTTTAACTTCTAATATTCTGTACTATGTATCAGGGTTGCTCCCAGTCACTACATCCTATGTTCCAAGGTATCTTCTCTTTTTTTTCCTTGTCAGATCTCAGCTGGAATATTGTCTTCAGTTCTGGACACCACAGGTTAAGAGCATTAATAAGCCAGAGAGTATCTGGAGAAAAGCAACCAGGATGTTGAAGAGTCTTGGGTCCATGTATTATATCAAGAGAAGTTGAAGGAATGGAAATGTTTATGTAAAGAAGCTAAGACTCAAGAGAAAACTGATAGCTGTCTTCAAGTATTTGAAGAATTGTGTATAAGAGGAATTAAAAGTATGCTGACTAGCCCAAGAGGGCAGAATCGAGAACAAAGAAGCCAATTTAGGCCTCCTATCAGGAAACAATTAAAACAATCTAGCCTAAATGTGGAATGGGCTGCCTCAAGAAGTGGTGGGTTCTCTCTCCTTAGTGGTTTTAAGCAGAAGCTTAACCAATTTTTAGGTATGTTTCAGTGGGTATTCCTTTGTGTATGGTGTCCAGGGCTCCATATAGAGACATAGGTTTGATTCTTTAGGGGTCATTCTGAACATCTGTGAAATTCTTTCAGAGATGTATGGTGGTCCCAATGATGAGAGATTCAATATACAGTAACATTGTTCTTTTTCTAAATATCTTCTTCAATTCCTCATATTGCTCCAATGAATCCAAGCAGTGTAGAAAGTCCTTTTAGTGGAGTTTAAAGTCACTCTCATAATCAGGAGTGTTTTGTGTGAGTCTAGACTTCTCATAACTGGGTAGTTCATGTTTGGATTCATCACCAAAATATAACAGTTCTCTGAATTTCAACGCTTGACTTTATGCATATAAAGTTCTGTCTAAACTTTGTCACTGTTAGCACAGAAAGCTTAGGTACAAAATAAAAAAAAAATCAGTGAAGTTATATAGGCTCCCAAACATAACCATGGTCCCAAACCAAAGCTCTAAGTTTATATAGACAGAATTCAGTTTTGGGTGATTCTTTTACTAATCATTCTTTGAATTGTTCCCTACTCAGGATTTCTTTTCAGAATCTGGTTTACTTGTTTAACCAGTAGTCACTACTGGGTCTGTAGCCTACATGTGGGAAAGGACTCACATGTGCCAAAAAAAAGTTTGTAGGACCCTTTTTGTGGTGGCAATAAATTGGAAATTGAGGAGATGCCCATCAATTGAGGAATGGCTGACTATGTTATGGTATATGAAGGTAATGGAATGTTATTGTTCTATAAGAAATAATGAACAGGCTGATTTCAGAAAAGCTTGGAAGGACTTACATGAACTGATGAAGTGAGAAGAACCAAGAGAACGTTGCACGCAATAACAGCAAGATTATGTGATAATCAACTATCATAGACTTAGTTCTCAGAAACACAGTGATTCAAGACAATTTCAATAGACTTGGGATGGAAAATACCATTCACATTCAGAGAGAGAACTATGAAGACTACAAGCATATCAAAGCATACTATTTTTACTTTTTTGTTTGTCTGCTATTTTGTATCATGGTTTTTCCCTTTTGTTCTGATTCTTCTTTCATGACATGACTAATATAGAAATATGTTTATAATGATTGTACAAGTATAATCTTAAAAAAAAAAAAAAAGTCTGGTTTACAATTAGGTCTTTACAGAAAAAGAAAAGAGGCCCTCAGCTCCCATTCAAGCATTTAGGTTAAGGAAACATTGAACACAAGACAAGCCTTGTCACATTAAATAGAAAAAAGTACAAAGGACTTGCATGGTACCTGTAAAGAAAAAAGACAATTCTATCTCTCAAATGAATCCCTTCTTTCTAACACTACTTGCTACTTAGTATATCTCCCTGCCAATGTAAAAGGAAAAACATTGAGAATTGCTAGTCAAATAATACATTTTTAAAAAATTCAACTTAGTTTTATTTTCAATTTCAAATTCTCTTCTGTCCTCTCCCACCCATTAAAAATATGCATGTCATGGGAAATGAAATCTTGCCTTAAACATGTCACTCCCAAGAAAGAAAGAAAGAATGGAAGAAAAGAAAATATGCTTTGATCTGCATTCTGAGTCTATCATTTCTCTAACAAGAAATGAGTAGCATGTTTCATCATGAATCCTTTGGAACTATAGTCGATTGTTGTATTGAGCATAGGTTCTAAGTCGTTCAGTATTGATAAACAACACATTTTGATGAGTTCACTTTCTAAAAAATTATATATAATTTTAGACATATAACACGGCTCTAGATGCCCTTCAGATGAATGTAGAAAGCACTTGGGGGCAAATATTGGTACTTTTCCCTGTAAAGAAACCCCCCACATATATGAATGTTATGGAATAGTATTGTTCTGTAAGAAATGACCAGCAGGATGAATACAGAGAGGACTGGCGAGACTTACATGAACTGATGCTAAGTGAAATGAGCAGAACCAGGAAATCATTATACACTTTGACAACGATATTGTATGAGGACATATTTTGATGGAAGTGGATTTCTTTAACAAAGAGACCTAACTGAGTTTCAATTGATAAATGATGGACAAAAGCAGCTACACCCAAAGAAAGAATACTGGGAAACGAATGTGAACTATCTGCATTTTTCTTCCCGGGTTATTTATACCTTCTGAATCCAATTCTCCCTATGCAACAAGAGAACTGTTCGGTTCTGCAAACATATATTGTATCTAGGATATACTGCAACATATCCAACATATAAAGGACTGCTTGCCATCTAGGGGAGGGGGTGGAGGGAGGGAGGGGAAAAAAATCGGAACAGAAACAAGTGCAAGGGATAATGTTGTAAAAAAAAATTACCCTGGCATGGATTCTGTCAATATAAAGTAATTATTAAATAAAAATTAAAAAAAAAGAAGCCCCCCACAATCTATGTAGCTTACATTATGAGTGAAAGGTAGGGTCTGGATTTTCTCATCTACATTGTGACTTTGGGCATTTTGCTGTTCTCAGTTCAGGAATATCTCTATTGTACCTCCTCTTTAACTCTGTCACTATCCCTTCATTGTTGATTTAGAGTTCTGCAGTTTTTGCCCTGGTCCTGAAAGGAATCCTTGCTGTTCTATTATTGCTCTTTTTTTTTTTTTCCTATCATTCCTCTCTGCCACCATCCCTGAGACCACACAATTCCCTCCAAATGGGGAACAGAATCCACGTCTTTCTGTGTGGTCTCTTTTATCTGTTTCTGCTTCTTTCTAGCTTTCTAGCTCTCCATACTGTCAGAGTCTCTCTATAAAAGCCCCCAAAGTCAAGTCCAAAGGTTTATCTTGTTATGAATTTACAGAGAATAAATAATCATTTCCTATATAGAATCAGTAGGGAGAGAAATACTTAGGACAAGACAAAAAATTCAAACTTTATCAAGTATACATCAGAGGGTCAATAAGAACCCAGGACAATACCTGGGAATACCTACTACACTGAATTGAATAGAGCTTCCTTTCTAGATCTGGAGTTTTCTGTTGTAATGTCTAATATCCCTTTCACTTTCCTCACTTTTGCAATTCCCTGTGCAAAAGTTGCTTCTAGCTACAACTTTTTATAGTCTAAAGTTGTTCTGCCTTTGACATTGTTTCCCTCTTAGCTGTGGCATTGTGTTCTAAGGGCCCTTCCTACTCTGTCATTCTATATTCTAAAATCTTTCCCAATGCTATCATTTTATTTTTCAAAGTCCCTTCCAGCAATAATATATTATATCTTTCTATTCTAAAGTTTCTTCTAACCTAATATTCAATGTTCAATATACTTGGGTCTCTTCTGCCTTTAGTATTTGTTGCTCCATATTATAATGTAATTTTTCTAGTTTTCATATCTTTTGAGCTAAATTCTAAGATTCTTGTAGCTCTGATATTTTATATTCTAATGTCCCTTCCAGATCTAATATTCTGTGTTCTATATACTGAGGTCATTAGATATTTCATGTTCTAAAATGTTATAAAATATCCTTACTCTCTTGCCTCATAGCTGTTAAAGGATTAGCAAACTGGTGGTTTTCCCCTCCTTCTCTCTCTTGCTTGGAGGTTTCTAAGGAAGAAAGCACGGTGTGTTCCAACCTTACTTTTGTTCCCTTTCCAACAATCTGCAGAGCAATCAGGAGCTTTGTGATATTGTTCCGACTTTTTCCCTCTTTTCATCCAGGAAAGTATGGGCTTCCTATATGGCATTTTTCACTGACGTGGGATTGCTCTGAGATAAACTGTGTCAAATAGTAAGGTCTGGCTTTTCTGTCTCATTCCCTTATGCCTTAAATCCAGGCAATTCTCCATGGGACTAGGAAGAGCAATCCAGTTCTTCTTTATAGAAATATTTTTGTGCCTTATATATCTAGAAATGTTGTGAAGGATTATATTATATTGTTATAATATATATCATGATGATAGATTAACATGTCTATGGAACATGGCTTTTTTCGAACATGTTCACTCTTGAGTTTTGAATTTCCTTGTCTATCTCCTGATAATCCCCATTAAATATTTCATTCTTTAGAGGAAAAAAAATGTCCAGGAGAGAAATGATAAAAGACCTGAACTATGGTGGAGGATCAATGAGTGGAGAGGAGACAGAGAGGATCACAGGATTGTTGATTAGAAGAGAGAAAAGATCTTATAGGCCTCTGAGACCAACATCCTCATTTTACAATTGGAGGTATGATGGACAAACCTGGACAAGTTGGTTGGATATTATTGCTGAGGGAGATAAAAGCAGGATAGTCTGGCGCAGCTAGGTGGAGCAATGGATAGAGCACCAGACCTGAAGTCAGGAGGACCTGAGTTCAAA
Organism: Antechinus flavipes; assembly: GCF_016432865.1. Classification (NCBI taxonomy): domain Eukaryota; kingdom Metazoa; phylum Chordata; class Mammalia; order Dasyuromorphia; family Dasyuridae; genus Antechinus; species Antechinus flavipes. The sequence continues at coordinate 662,724,365 of NC_067398.1, read as the reverse complement.
TTTGACTTCAGACACTTAACACTGCCTGGCTGTATGACCTTGGGCAGGTCACTTAACCCCAATTGCCTCAGCAAAAGAAAAAAAAAAGCAGGATAGTCTGGGACTTGGTTATGGCAGCTAGATAATAGATGGTCAGGCTTCTTGCTGACAACGGAAGAGTGTAAATCCACATCAAGGCCACATTACAGTTTAGTTTCTCTCTCTCTTTTTTAATTATAGCTTTTTATTTAAAAGTTATATGCATGGGTAATTTTTCAGCATTGATAACTGCAAAACCTTTCATTCCAATTTTTCCCCTCTTTCCCTCCCCCCACCTTCCCCCAGATGGCAGATTGACCAATACATGTTAAATATGTTGAAGTATAAGTTAAATACAATACACACACACACACACACACACACACACACATAGTTATTTTGCTGCACAAGAAGAATTGGACTTTGAAATAGTATACAATTAACCTGTGAAGGAAATCAAAAAATGCAGGCAGACAAAAATAGAAGAATTGGGAATTCTATGTAGTGGTTCATAGTCATCTCCCAGAGTTCTTTCGCTGGATGTAGCTGGTTCTATTCATTACTGCTCTATTGGAACTGATTTGGTTCATCTCATTGTTGAAGAGGGCTACGCCCATCAGAATTGATCATCATAGTATTGTTGTTGAAGTATATAATGATCTCCCGGTCCTGCTCATTTCACTCAGCATCAGTTCATGTAAGTCTTTCCAGGCTTTTCTGAAATCATCCTGCTGGTCATACAATTTAGTTTCAAATATGATCCGAATTTACAATCATTAATGATAACATTCAAAATCTCAATTTTCCCAAGGGCCATTAACTATCAGCATCTCAAATTTTAGAGCCTACTGTTTTCAGTTAACTGATTTTAAAAGATTCATGGTGGCAGGCTCACATTCCCATCCTTCTCTTTTTGGAGCCTTTAAGGTTCTAAGAATTGGGCTATCCCCTTCTAATGGTCCTTCAAGGATAGAATTTTAGTGTGCAGTATTTCATATTGCAATTGTATTTCTATAGTCTCCATGTTATAAAGAATGACCACATAAAGTTATTATATCCTTCTTATCCCAGTGGAATAAAAAAAATCTTCTCAAACCTTTAAAAAACTTCAAACTCTTGACTTTCAAATCCTAAATTCACACTGTCAGTGAAAACTCTGACTTTAGCTCTCTATTCTCTCATCTCTACTTGCTTAAATTTCCATTTTTTTCTTTTCAGTGGACTTTGATTAAAAGCTTACTAACTTTTCACTTTATTCCCCAATTCCTTACTTCTTTTTACTTTCATTACTTTCTTAGGTCCATCTCTTCTTATTTTTCAATCATTTTTGAGTCCTGTACAGATTTCATTATATATTACCAATTAATTGCTACCTTCTGGAGTTGCATAATCTATTTGGATTTAGGTGACTTTGCTACTGGTTTACCTAAACAATTAAATTCTGTCGAACCATTTCAAATTAGTTTCAGTTCTGCTTATTTTCAAGTATGTAAACTTATCTTCTATTAGAACAATATATATCCTGCTCTTCAGGAAGGTGAGAGAAGTAAGTGTTATTAGTATTGAATATTAATACTAGCTGCACGTCTTCAAAAATTCATTAGAATGTTTTAGCAGTTACAAAAATTTTTAAATCATTATTTGGAAATTGGAAATATCACAATCTTTAATCTCTGATTAGTTTATAATGCCTTAAATTTCTACAAACCAGGAAAAAAAAATTCTTTCTTTTTGGTGTCTATATCTCTGCATCTTCAATGTGGCTAAAGTTATAAAGGCAGAGAGGGAAAAAAAGAATCTTACTATTTTTTTCCTTATCTTCACATAAAGTCCAGTAAAAATATTCAGTGAGAATAAGTACCTCCTTAATAATAATTGGGAGAGTTGTTTTGAGACTTCATTAGTCTTCCCTACTCTTCTAAGTTTCCTTTTGGTGCTGTCTCATGGCAGTTTTTTTTTTCCTTTAAATAGGTGAAAAAATGTCTCTCTTCAAAGTTATCCAAGCTAAAAACAAAACAACATTGTGTGCTAGAGACTTTCTGAAGTGGAAGCCTCAACAAGGCTACTTCATTGCCTGTCAAATAAAAGTTTTCTTCCTTAACCTAAGGTAATCCTAAGTGAGTGAATGTAAAATTTGGGTAACAAACACAAAATTTGTGATGTGGGAGCAGAAAGGACCACTGCCGTGATGGAAGTATAGGGCAGGAGAAGCAAAGGTCCAATAAGTCATTTGGAATTGGAGAGGGGGAGATTTGGTGATGGATTTTGATGACAGATCTGGATAAATTAAAAGGGGATTTTCTATGTCCTTTCTGGGTAAATTCAGATACCAAAATTATCTTGGGGTTTGTCAAGTTCATCAGCTAGGTGCCCTCCCACCCCCAGCAAGGAATTAGCAATCCTTTTTAGTTTCTAAACTATTAAATTTTTTAAAAGAGGAGAGAATAGGGTATAACTTAGGCTGCTTAAAGGTCAGAATGTATGATTCTAAGGGGTCTGGAGATTTGTATTGTGCCCTGGACATCTTCTCCCTCCCTTTCCACAAGGCCTTTTTGTGTGATTATGGAACATGTCTCTGCTTTTCTTTGGTCCTTCATGATTTATATATTCTCCCTTACGTTCTCCACGATCTCACAAAATCTGTCCAAATTCATGTTTGTTTTTTCCAAGCTACCATCTATCTATTGCATCCTCTGCCATTCCACTTTCTTTTTGCCTTCAATCTTTCCAAGATGTTTTCCAATTAATCCCATCTTCTTATTATGTGGCCAAAGTATTTAAGTTCAGTTTCAGTATTTGATCTTCCACTGAATAACTTGAACTAATTTTCTTAAGTATTTATTGATTTGATGTCTTTGCTGTCCAAGGGACTCACAAAAAGCTCAGAGCCACAATTCAAAGGCATTGATTCTGAGTGCTCAACTTTCCTCATAGTCCAGATCTCACAGCCATACATCGGTACTGGAAAAACCATAATTTTGATTATATGGACCTTTATTGGCAAGATGATATCTCTGCTTTTTAGCATTTTTCCACAGTTTTTCTTCCAGGGAACAAGCATCTTTTAATTTCATGGTGGCAGTAATCATCTGCAGTGATCTTTGAGTCCAAGAATATAAAATCTGATACTACTTCCATTTCTTTTCCCCTTATTTACTAGGAAGTGATAGGACAATTTGTCAAAACCTTAAGATTTTTTTATGTTAAGCTTCAAACCAACTTTTATACTTTCCTTTTTCCCCCCTTTATCAAGACTCTTCTTAGTTATTCCTCTTTACTTTTTGCCATCAGAGTGATTTAACTGCATGTCTGGGACTGCTGATATTTCTCCTGGCAACCTTAATTCTAGTTTTTGAGTCATCCATCCGGGCATTTCACATGATGTACTCTGCATATAAATTAAATAAATAATACCAGCCTTGTCATGCTCCTTTTCCTATCTTAAACCAATCCATTGCTCTATCTGTTATAACTGTTGCTTCTTGCCCCAAATACAGGTTTTTCAGGAGATGAGCAAAATGATCTCTTTGAGGACTTGCCACATTTTATTGGCATCCACAATCCACAAAAAAAAAAAAAAAAGAAAAAGAAAAAAAGAATCAAAAAAAGAACTTAAAAAAAAGAAAAAAAGAAAGAGACTTAGAGAAATTAAGAATCAGGGAAACACAAAAGTAAAATTCAAATCAATTCAACAAACATTTATTAAGTGCCTACAGTATGCCTTGTTAAACTTAGGGGATACAAAGACAAAAAGAAATAGACCCTGCTCTCCAACCCCCCTGCTTTGGCCTTCAATAAGCTAGATCCAATCTTGGATCTTTTCCTCAAATAGGTCCAAATGTCTTTTGAGTCATATACTCCCATCCAGTGTTTAACTGTAATGAAGTTTCCATAAATTTAAGTATAAGATTCCCAATACCTATACAATCACTCAAGGTAACAAGTGCATATTCGAAAGAATGTAGTTTTTTTTCAATTATTCAAAAAGCATTTACTGAGTGCTACTATGTGCCAGATCTTATCTGGAGGCTGGCAATTTAATGGGATACAATATTTAAATAAGTAGGTACATTTTATCTAGCTATCTTTTTATCTGTTATTCATCTTCAACAGTGTGGTAGCTGACTTGAATTCCTTGTTTATCCTCATTGGAGGCATTATGGCTCCAATAGCTTTCATGGCTGAAAACATCTTGCTAAAAAGCATGGGAATAAGGATATAGCTTTGTTTCACTCCTGAGTTTAAATCCAGCCTCAGAAACTTAACAGTTACTAGTAGTCCTTGGGCAAGTCACTTAATCCCTCTAAAAAAACGAAGAAAGAAAGAAAGATAAAGAGAAAAGATACTGCAAGCAACAAGGAGTCCCTTAGTTTTAAAATGGCAATTAGGTGACATAATGCATAAACCACTGGATGGGAAGTTAAGTAGACCTCAAATTCAAATCCAGCCTCAGAGATTTAGTACCTATGTAAACTTGGTCAAGTAACTTATCTTCTGTCTAATTCAGTTTCCTCATCTGTAAAATGGGAATAACAATACCTACGTATAAAATGAGATTATTTGTTAAGCATTTTGCAACCCTTAAGCATAAATGTTAGCTAGTACCATCACTATTGTGTAGATAGATATTATTGAGTATTTGGAGAGATAGAAAAATATTTAGTAAGCACGTATTATGTTCTAGGTCCTGTTCTAAGCACTTAGGATACAAATACAAGTTAAAAGGACATTGTATATCCTCAGTGAGCTTTCTAACATTCTGCGTTCCTGTGAAAATTAGAAAGGGAAGGGGAGGGTAGATTTGTGATGGTATGGTCTGGAGATGGTATGGAATGAAGTCTTGGATCCTGGCAAGAGAAGGCAAAAAACTACCTATTAGAGCCCAGGTGGGTCTAGCTGTGGAATCTAATTTTCTAGTGTGGAGTTACTTTGGTCTGAAGCTGAACAAATGTTAGAATGTGGTTAGATTTACAGTTTAAGAAAATGACTTTGGCATCTGAATATTTGAAAGTTACCAAGGACTCAGGAGAGCCCACAAAGATACACAGTAAATATACAAAGAAGATTAAAAAAAAAGTAACTCTTACTTTGTTCTTGGAAGAAAATTGAGGTTTTCACAGTATAGGGAAATCAGAGACCCAGAGAGGAAAGAAAGAGATACAGAGAGTATTAGTCTCAAAGAAAAAGACTCTGAGATAGAAATGCTAAGTCTAGGGGAAGAGACAGATGTGGAGATAGATGAGAGAAAAAGAAAGGTCTGGGAAGAGATAGAAACTACATAGAATCCCAAAGACAGATTCAAAGACAGAAACAGAGTGGGAGGCTGATAGAAACCAAGGAGATAAGTAATCTGAGACTGATCCAATTCTGGTTTTCCTGCTTCAAGGCTGCAACTCACTGCTTAGGCTGGTGGCTAGCAGTTTTCTCCTTTTAACCTACTCAATTTCCATTTTTGGAAGTAATCTTCCACCTCACAAGATCAAAAGAGAATGAAAACATTTCTGTCTTTACTTCTATTCATATAATCTTAGATACTCTCCACTTTTTTAGTTGCTATAGATAGGTAAGAAGATGCCTGGATCTTTTAGCTTTTCCCTTTGCCCCACTCTTTAGAGAAGCAGAAGACCCTGACAGATGAGTAAAAGACATCCATTCTTACTTCCTTCTAACACAAACCAATTCCAGATTCATCATTAAGAAGTACGCTCTTGTAGACAATGTTGAGTACTATCTACCTTTGGGCTTTGAAGGGCCTATCTCTCATAAGCCCAGGGGTATGTGAAAATGCCTCTGCTTCATGCCTAAATACAAGGGGCTTTCATTGACAGCATTTCTTAAAAACACCCAAGAGGCCATTGAATTAAATCAGCTTGGCCCTTTCCCCCAAACCCCCAACTATTTAGATTTTGCATGTAAACACCCTACTAATGCATTTCTATTTCCCATGGATTTTAGGGACACATTGATTTCAAATAATCTTCAGATAAGTCATGGTATGATTCTATGCAATCAAATCCATTGTGTAGATACATGCCTAGTTGATTTTCAGAGAATGAGATGAGATAAGTCATTAGATTGAGACCTCTGTCCTAAGATACGGATAGCTAGCCCAGGATAGGAGAAATGGTTCTCTGCTATCTTCCAAGTGCAACCTCCATAGGACATTGTTGTAAAACACAATCTGAGTCTGGGTTGAGAACTATATTTAGTTCTTGAGCAGAGGGGACAGGTCAGCTGGGATTCCTAACCATTCAGGCAGGAAGGCAGCCTCAGGCTTGAAGATTTTGAGGAGGGGTGAATCTGGAAGCGTGTAGTTGGCCAAATAGATCGTCTTGCCGCCTGCCAGGTAGGCAGCCCAGATGCCAAAAGTGCCAATGGTCATGATGGTGTGGTTGCACTGGGTCAGCAGAGCAAAATCCTTCTCTGGAGAGTCCTCTTTGCCATCCCCTGCAAATATCACATCTCCCTTTGAGTTATCAATGTTATCCCGGCACCATTCCATCCCATTGCTGATGACTACAAAGACAGCATCATTATACTGGGCTCTGAACCAATTCATTGCTTGATCCAAGTAGCCCTTGTCTGCTACAACACCCTTCAAGGTTTGGGGCATTATTTTAACATAGTCGCCTCGGCGGACATGAACCCCCACGAAGGTGGCTGGGTTTTTCTGTGTCCCCCACAGGTAAGCCTGAGCTTCATTTCGGATATGGTCGTGAAGGGAGAATTCATGACGAATTTCTTCTCGGAGGTGGTGATAGAAAGTCCAGGAACAGGGGGAGCCAGTGAGACGAACATAGGCCCCATTAATACTGCGATATTCCTCGGACATCCAGTCATTGAGGGGGTAGTCGCGCCAAGATATGTGCTGGGCTACACTGGCTGGCAGAACGGGAAGAGTGATGCGGAAGATGGGAGCAAGGTGACGATGCATCTCAGGGGAGATGTAGGCCTGATGCCCATTGAGTTTAGCCAGGGCATAGAGAGTAGCATATTCACCCATCTGGTTTCCTAGACGGCCTTGAGAGTTCACAGTCCAGATGCCCTCAGGGTAAGAGGTTGAAGGAGGTAGGATCTCAAGGGGTGATGTGGCTATCTTTGGGAGTAGAAGTTGAAGGTGGAAGACTGTTGAGGTCACAAAAACAAAGAGGAGGAAGTGGAGAACTGGGAGGGAAAAGAGTGTCAGGGGGCCTGACATGACTGAGGAGAGAAAGAAAAAATAGTAAAAAAAGTTAGTACAGTCATTTGAAGTTGGAGGGACCTGGATATCTTAGTAACTGAGAGCAACAAAAGTAAACATTTGAGTTCCCTGGAGCTGGAGTGTAGGTGGATAAAACATTAGGCCTGAAATCAGGAATACCTGAATTCAAATATGGCCTCAGACGCTGACTAGTTGTGGGATCCTAGGCAAATCATCTAATGTCTGTTTGCCTCAGTTTCCTCATCTGTAAAATAGGAATCATGGATTACCTTCCTAGGGTGATTGTAAGGATAAAATGAGATAATAATTGTAAAGCACTTTTTACAGTGCCTGGCACCTGAGTGCTGTAGAACCATTAGCTCTTATTGTAATATTATTATTCCAGAGGGTCTGGAATGGGACTGAACTCCAGAGTTCCCAAGGGACTAGATAACTAGGTCTAGTAGTTGAGATTAGATAATCTAAGTCTCCAAAGGACAGTATAACTGAGAAGTAATTATTAATAACCATAGCTGACATTTACACAGTACTTTAAGGTTATCAAAGTGATTTACTTTCGTTATCTCATTTGATTCTCCAAACAGCCTAGTGAAGCAGGCACTATTGCCATTTAGCAGGGGGGATAGGGTAGAATGTAAGACTCTCAGCCAATGAGGATAATGGTCAGTGGTGGGAGGGGTGTTTGCATTGGGGACTGTTTAAAGTGTAAAACCTGTCCCAGAAGGTGCCTCTTCCCTTGATGGGTGGGACACCCAATTCTCTTGAGAATGTACAATAAACTTTTGCTTTGCTCCTAGAGATCTCTCCAGCTTTTTATTAAATGGTGACCCCTCACCATTCCGAGCCACACAACTATGATGCAAATATGATAAGAAATATGATCAGTGCTTTGTGTAATACCCAAACAGTAAACAATTATTCTCAATAAAAAGTTGCCTTCCAGTAATCAAATTTTCAGCAATTTATTTTGAAGACTGATTTTAAGACAATGTGAAAAAATAAAAACAAATAACATGCTCACTAAATAAGTATATTCATTAGATAAAGAATGAGGGAAATATGTTCCCTTCTGGAATTAGTGAAACAAGATCTGTGATCCTAAAGATTAGTATGCTTTTAAAAAAAATTCATGGCAATATAAACTGCCTCTTAATCATATATCTCTACAGTAACAACCAAATTATTTTATTCTTTTCCCAAAATTAGTTTCAATCCTCAAATTCTGACTTAAAAAAATATGATGCTAGAAATTCAATGGGATTTGGAAGTCTTTCTTTTGCAAGCACAGTTAAGTAATAAAATAGGTTATAACAGTCTGATCCAAGTAGGCACAAGTTGGCAGTGATGGAAGGTCCACTTTCTGCTTTGACTTTCCTACATTAATCTCATTTTATATTATTTGTCCGACATTTTCTGTGAGTTCATATTCACAATGAAGATTCTCTGAAACCTGCATCTGTTCCTTTATAAGCTGTTCTGTCTCCATTATGTGTACCTGTAAGTGCAGGCTTGGGGTATGTCTTGCTCAAATCCAAAGCCTTGCACTGCCCTTCTGTCTCCCTACTGCAAACAGCTTTATCTTCTTAAATGAATCATTATTTTTTATGCTAGAACTAAGTTGTATGTTTCCTGGAATATTCCATCTTTCTTGTCTCTATTCCTTCTCTCTTGTTGATCTTAACAGCTCCTAAAGAGGGAATTATCACATCATCTCTATGCAGATGTATCTTAGTTTTGTAAAGTAGCAAGATATCTTGAGGAAGAGATAGGAAGCAGCACCTGCCAGGCAATTAAAACCATTATCACTTTGACCAGCATTTTCTTTCATACTTCATTGGAGCTAGGAAAAGAGAATAAGCATTTACATGCCAAGAATTATGTTAAACATTTTTTGGCAGCTATTTCATTTGATCCTCACAACAACTTTTTGAGGGAAGCATTATTTATGATCCCCATTTTACACTTGAGGAAACTGAGGCAAAGAGAGATTAAGTGACATGCTCAGGATCACATAGCTGATAAATGTCTCAGGCATTCCTGATCCAGGTCAGGGCTGTATGCATTGGGCAACCAGCTGCTTCCAAAAAGACCTTGAATCCAAGGGCCTTATGAATAGTAGTGCTCTCCAACCATCATACCTTCTTCTAGCCCAGCTCTTGAACCTATCATTGAGGAGAAAAATCATTGTGGAGGAGGGGCTTCTAGCCCAGGGCCCTCAGTCATCATTCTGCATGTAGCTGCAATCTGGCAACTGTTCCTTTGGATACTATATTCACAGCTACTCAAGAGCCATCAAATAAAGGTCTTAAAAATGCTGAGCACTTTGGAGATAAGACTTTTCTTTAATGATTCTTGAGTTCTCAACATTGTTGACATATCAGTGGAAATGACATGGAAGAAGAAGCATTAACATCTGCTTTATAGCTGCCCTGTAAGGACCATAGACCTTTCTATCTGATTTGAAGTGGATCCTTTCTGTATGTGAGTTCGTTGAGAGAAAGGACTCTCTTAATTTTTTCTTGGAATTCCTGGTGCTTTCATAGACTGTTTAATAATAAGATCTCTTTTGGTAAGACATTCATTGATGGTGGGGAGATGAGTAAAGGGGTCTTGGGAATTTGAGAAAGTTATGTGATAAGTAAAGATCCAACTAGTGATTTAGCTCTTTTTAGAATGTCCACAGTTCTGAATGCCTCTTCTGATGTGCCTCATAAAAATGGCAAATTATTGAAGAGCCTGGAATTTACAACATAATAAGGAAGAAAGGGGATCACTGACTCTGGAATCAAAGAATCTAGATTCAGTCTTATATTTGGTATTTGTTACTTGTGTGACATTGGGGAAGATATGTAATATCTCTATGTCTCAGTGTCCTCAACTGGAAAATGAGGTTTACATGGCCTTTAAGGTCTCTGATTGGATTATCTGATTGGATAAATCAGGCAAGAAAGAGGATGTCACTGAAATTTTAAATGTCGAGGGATTGGTTTATCCTCAGAGAATAGAGATGTTTGGAAGGGAATAGATTTGTTTTGGTTTTTTGGTGGGAGGGGGAAGGGAAGAAAAGGAAATATTGAGATTGAAATTCTATGGGACATCTAATTTGAAACACCTCATAAGCAACTGTTAATGAAGAACTGGAGCTCAGAAAAGACTGGCACTAGAAGAATAGGTCTAGAGATTCATTCTCTGGAGCAGGATACAATTCTATTCACAGATAATTAAATATAAGATTGTTTGAAGAGGGTGAGAGAGAACTTGAATGATCCCTGACACCATGATAGGGGGAAGAAACAGAGAAGGCTCCATAAAAGAAATGGCATCTAAGCTAAACCTTCAAGGAAGTTAAGCATTCTGGGAATGCTTTTCAGATATGGGGACTGATTTCAGATTTGGACCCTGGGTAAGTAACTTAATCTTTCTAAAACTTGATTTCCTTATGTATAAAATAGGGAAAATATTTATAATTCTGTAGATTTGTGAATGAAACAATAATGTCCATGGAGTTTTTGGAAAATCTTAAAGCAATATAAAATCAACTTTTGTTTTTTACTTTTGAGTTTTTTGATTTATTTTTTCATCTGGTCTGATTTCACTGGAGTAGAGAACTAATCAAAGAAGAAAATCTCTCTACCAAAGCATATCAATGGCTATTCTGCAAATTAAAAGAACTATTATTATATTGTCATTTTTCTTGTAGTTATTGATCTTCTTATCATGATATTGTTGTGGAGTAATGTTTCTTGTTATGCTCCCTTATTTATCCACCATAGAACGGTCACTAAGTTTCAAGTCTGCTATTTGCTACTTATGTGACATTGGAGAAGACATGTAACCTCTCTGTCTCAGTTTCCTCAACTGGAAAATGAGGTTTACATGGCTTTTGCTCTCTTTCTCCTTCCCTCCCTCCCTCTCCTTCTCTCTCTCTCTCTTTCTTTCTCTCTGTTTCTCTCTCTCTCTCCACCCTTCTTTTCTCCTCCCTCTTCTCTTCTTCTTTCCTTTCTCCCTCCCCCTCTTTCTCTGTCTCTCTCTTTTTATCCCTCTCTCTCACACACACATCCTCTTCTTTCTTCTTCTTATTCTTCTTTCTTTTTCTTCTCTTTATTTCTCTCCCCCCACCCCTCCCTTCCCTCCTTTCTCTCCTTTCAACTTTATATATTTATATATGGATATGTATGTATATATTGCAGTGTGGTGGATTGGACACAGATTTGACCTCCAAACCAGAAAGACCTGCTGGACAGCAGATCATCTAACTCTCAGAAGCATTATACCTATTTAAAATCCCTTTATTGTTCAGCTCCTATATGTCTTTCCACTATTATTATTCCCCTTTTTATACTCAATTTAACTCAAACTGGTCTGAAAGCTGTTTCCTATGCATACATAATTAATCAATAAACTTTACTAATTATTGACTGTGCTAGGAACTACGCTAAATACTCTTTAATACTCTAAATACAGAAAGAGACAAAAGACAGTTTCTGCCCTTGAAAAGCTCATAATTCATGAGGAAAAAATAGGCAATATATACTAAACAAGCTATATTTCAGGGAAAAATTAACAGAGGAAAGATACTAGAATTAAGAGAGATTGGGAAAAGCTTCCTCTCTAGAAGATGGGATTTTAGCTAGGATTTAAAGGAAGCCAGGAAAGGCAGTGAGATAGCCACATTCCCTCTGCTTTCATTCATTTTCATGAAAAAGCTTTTTCCCTTATACTTGGAACTTCTCAAGGAAACCCCAGTCTTCTTCTGGAAGCCTTTTCTGACTTTCCCCCTCAATTTGAAGAACACAATCCCCACTTGAAATTACTTTTCATAAAGTTTGAATTTATACCTGTTATATCCCCTAGTCTGTAAGTTCCCAAACATGGTAACTATTCATTTTTTTCCCCTTCTATGTTTACCCAGTATCTGTCCTGATGCCTTGAGCATAATAGATGTTTATTGAATTTAATTGAGATTAATTTGATAAAAGCAAAAAGGAAACTAAGTAAAAATGATCTGACAACCTTAAGGAGGGAAAGATTCTTTTACCCTGGGAGAAGAATTAGTGGAACATATAACTTGGAACCATAAAGAAAGAGTCTTTCAACTTGTAGAAAATAAGGAATGCTGTGGGGATGGAAAGGATAAGTACATTGAGACCCATATAGTGAAAAAGTTTGGATGCCATAAATGTTATTCAATAAGCAACAGGGAGCCATGGATAGTCTTTGAGTTCAGGTGTTGGTATGGCTGGAAGGAAGAAGAATTGCTTTTTTTGTATGATTGAAGAGGGAGCAGACTGGACACAAGGAAAACCAAGTATGGGATTTATTTTAATTACCCAGGTAAGAAGACAGGAAGCTTAATTTGGGCATTGTACAGAAAATGTCACAGGATGTGAGATTTCAATAGAAATAAAAGAATGTATTTGGAAAGATAAAATACTATTGAAAAGTAAAACAAAACAAAATAAAACAAAAAGACTGAGCAACTGATTGAATGTAGATGTGTATGTGGATTTCATTAGAAGATAAAATATGGAGTCAAAGATGACTTATTAGATTTCTGAAATGGGAACTCAGTGACCCACTGTATGGTATGCTGTTTGCAATATAGGTGGCAGGTATGGAATAAGAATAGGAGACAGTTTTGGAAATGTTAACTTGAGTGGTTGAGAAATATTTGGAAATGTACAACAGTCAATTTTATCCATCTCAATTAGGCAATATGGGATTAATGTGCTGGGTTATTAATTTAATTGGGGGGCTCTCCATTAGATTTCAGAATCAGAAGGGACTTTAGGGATTTTCTAGTCTTAGGGCTGTTAAACTTTTTTGCCATATACCTCTTTGGCCAACTGATGAAGTCCATGCACCTTTTCTTAGAATAAGGATTTTCAATGCATAAAATAAGTACATAAGATAATTTCTATACTGTTGTCAACATATTAATAGAATTTTTTTAAAATCACTGACTCCAGTTTAAGAACCCTAGATCTGATTCAAATCCCTTATTTGAGAGAAGAGGAAATTGAACCATGAATGTGCTTGACTTATCTTAAACTCACACAGGTACCAAGAAGCAGATTGGGAATTCAAGACAACTCCAGCCTCAGTGATTTGTCCTCTCCAAAATGCTAGATATGAAATGGGGACATGATAAATATTCATCAAATTAAACTGAATATGAAAACTGGGAGTGTCCCCCAGAGTTATCTCATCTGAGTTCTTCCCAGATTGTGCTGAAGTGTGAAGAATGATGGGAGTCCCCAAACAGAAATACTAATCCCAATTCTGGCAACACCTGGTCCCAACTTTTGGCCCCACTTCGTCACTTAATCCTAGAAACTCAGTCTAGGAATTTGTCCTGAGAGTTCACCAAAAAGACCCAGAAGCTTTTGTTCTTAGAGGAAGCATGGTCTGGGTTCCTGAAAGTATTCAGTACGTTTGGATATTGGGACCTGGGGGCCAGATCCTTGGATCCCTCAGAAGTGGGGGTTATGGATCTGATTGCCTGAGTCCCTGAGAGTGTGGCAATTGAAATATCAAAAGGCTGTGATCCCATAATGGGATACAACCTCGAAGCCTTTATGGGGACTTTCACCAAGGTATATCTCCTTGGGGTAGAGGATGCAGGAGCTCTGAGGAAATCCAGTGCTTACCTGACTGCTGTCAGAGTGGAAGAGTCTTGAGAGAGAGGAATCTGGTCTCTAAGCTTCCTGATCAGGCATAAATAGCCTAAGATAGCTTAACACCAGCTGCTTGAAGACCACACCCTTTACATGCTCAACTCCTCTCCTCCCTATACAAAGGTTGGCTAGATGCCTGTATCTTGGAGAGGAAATAAAGGAACTCATCCTTTATCTACCCTCTAGATCTCTGATCTCTGAGATTGTTCAGGGATGATTGTCAAGGAGAGAATCCCAATGTACCAGCACTTCTTGACTCCTATCTGTATTTCTGTTCATTCTATTTTTTCTGTTTATCATTTTATTTTTTTATCTTGCCCCTTTTCAAAAGTCTGCTTTGTTTCTTACTACTCCTTTCTTAATTCACTGTCCCTTTTATCATTTCTGCCTACTCCATGTCTCTTGTCCTCTTTCCCTCCCTTTTCCTGGTGAGTAAGATGGATTTTTACATGCAACTGAGAGTAACTGTAAATGGAATGAGTTCACCCATAAAATGGAAACAGATAGTAGAAGGGAGTAGAAACCAGAATCCAACAGGATGTCATTCATGAGAGAGAGAGAGAGAGAGAGAGAGAGAGAGAGAGAGAGAGAGAGAGAGAGAGAAAGATACATTCAGAGTTAAAAAACAGAAACTAGGGCAGGCTGTTGTGCTTCACCTGAAGTAAAAAAAGGCAGGGGTGACAATCATGATCTAAGAAAAAGTAAAAACAGATTAAAAAGAAATAATCAGAGAAACTTCATTTTCTTCATTTTGCTAAACGGTTTTGTAGACAATGAAGTGACATAAATTTTTTTACAGCAAGCTTCTCCAATAAAGCTCCCACTTCTCAAATATATAGAGAATGGAGTCAAATTTGTAAAAAATTAGAATCATTTCCCATTTGATAAATGGTCAAAAGATAGAAACAAGGAATTTTCAGATGAAGAAATCAAAGCTATTTACAGTAATATTTAAAATACTCTAAATCACTATTAATTAGAGAAATGCAAATTAAAACAACTGTGAGCTAATATCTCATATCTATCAGAAATGGCAAGAACTGGAGAAATTGAGGGGAAAATAGGTAGACTAATAAGCAGTTGGAATAGTGAACTCATCTAATCATTTTGCAAAACAATTGGGAACTATGCCCAAAATGCTATAAAATTGTGCATACTTTTTAAAACCCTGCAATACCACCACTACCCCAAAAAGACCCAAGGAAAAAGACTCATATGTACATAAATATTTATTGGAACTCTTTTTGTGCTGGCAAAGAATTTAGAATTGAGAAAATGCTTATCTATTGGGGAATAGCTAGACACATTGTGGTATATGAATGTGATTCAATATTATTGTGCTATAAGAAATGACATGGGGGTGATTTCAGAAAAAAAAAACATGACAACACCTATATGAACTGATGCAAAGTGAAATGAGAACTGGAAGAAAATTGTGCCTAGTAATAGTGTTATTACAATGATTATTATCCCAAAGAAGTCATGATGAAAAAATATTATCCACCTTCAGAGAGAGAACTGATGAACTCTGAGTTGAAATAGAACTCTTTATTTTCCTTGCTTTTTTTTTTTTTTTTGCAATATGGGTAATATGGAAATATATTTTGCATGATTTCAAATGCATAATTGATTACCTTCTCAGTGGGTGAGGGGAGGGGTGGGAAGAGTGAGGAAGAGAATTTGGGACACAAAATTTTAGAATTTTAAAAGAATGTTTAAAATAAAAACATATGTACATATTATGTATATATAAAGTATTCTAATTCTTTTGTTTTTACTAGTGAGTAGAGGAAAATTAGTGAAAATGCAGCTAATATTGAAAAAGGCCAGGAAAGCTGTCAAAGTAGAGCCAGGTCTCAGTGATTATCAGAAGATGGAAGGAGTGAGAGAAGAAAAAATGTATATAATAATTTGCATGTTGTATTTCCTTCTTCCCCCCACTTAAGAATGTGAGATCTGTGAGATCAGAGACCTGCCCCCCCTTTTTTTTTTCTTTATTTGTATTCCCAGGGTTTAGAACAATCTGACACATAATAAATGCTTAATACAGATGTTTGTTTAGGCAGTTTCAGATGAAGAAATTAAAGGTATCTATAGTCATATGGAAAAAATGTTCTAAATTATTATTGATTAGAGAAATGCAAATTAAAATAATTCTGAGATACCACTTCACTCCTATCAGATTGGCTAATATGACAAAAAAGGAAAATGATCAATGTTGGATAGGACATAGGAAAATTGGGACATTCATGAATTCACTATTGGTAGAGTTGTGACCTGAGCCAACCATCCTAGAGACCAATTTGCAACTATGCCCAAAAGGCGAGCAAGCTGTGCATATCTTTTGATACAGCAATACTACTAAATCTATATCCCAAAGAGATCATATAAAAGGGAAAAGAACACATGTACAAAAATATTTATAGCAGCTTTTTTTGCGGTGGCAAAAAATCAGAATAGGGGATGCCCATCAATTGGAGAATGACTGAAAAAAATTGTTGTATGTGAATGTAATAAAATATTATTGTGCTATAAGAAATGATGAATGGGTGTATTTCAGAAAAATCTGGAAAGACTTAAAAGAACTGATACAAAGTGTAATGAGCAAAACCAGGAGAACATTGCACACAGCAACAATAACATTGTGTGATGATCAACTACAATTGACTTAGCTCTTCTCAGCAATACAATGGCCTAAGACAATCTAAAACACTCATGATGGAAAATGCTATTTACATCTAGAGAAAGAACTGATGGAGTCTGAATGCAAATAGAAGTATACTATTTTCACTTTCTTTTGTGTGTGTGTTGTTTTTATTTTTATTCTGTTTTTTTCTTTCACAACATGACTAATATGGAAATATGTTTTACATGATTGTACATAGATAAACTATATCAAATAGCTCACTATCTTGGGGAAGGTGAAGAGAAGTGAGAAAGGGAGAAAATTTGGAACTCAAAATTTTATTTAAAAATGAATGTTAAAATTATCTTTACATGTAATTGGAAAAAAATACTAAAAAAAATGCTTATTTATTGACTAACAAAGAGGGAATTTTTCAGGAGCATTTTGTACTAAATAATCTGTGAGCATTTTGTACTAAATAATCTGTGAGTTTCCTTCTATATCTACGATTCTGAGATTCTCATATTTCAAATGATTAGTCTCTTTCATTATCTCTTTGAGTTCTTTGACATCAGAGCCTATGTTTTTGCTTTTCTTTGTATCCCCATTGATTAGCACAGTTCCTAAAGCTTAGTAGGTGCCTAATAATTGCTTATTGAGTAACTATCTAGAACAGTTGCCTGCCATTCCTTTAGTAATTCTAGAGCATATCTGGTGATTTGGAAGGTACAAGCACATTCCCATGGCTCTTATGCCCATTTGTCTGTTGGTGGCAGTTTGTCAGCAGTTCTTGCTTACAGAGATAAGGAAGGTGGACCTCTTCTCTATAATGATTTCTCCCCTTAAATGCTTTTGGAGAAACGGTGTTCAAAATGGTGGTCCTTTGACTTGCCTGGTGTAATGGGCTGAAATTCAGTTGAGGCACTGAGATCGGAGCACTTAATGCTAATTACCAATTGGACAATACTCTATTAGTATATGCTTGGAGAAAGAATGGCCCTGCCCACTAGTCTGTGCAAGTTTGCTCTGTTGTATAGGAGATTGGGTGGAGGATTGATGGGGTGGAGTAAGAAAGCCATAGTCACAGCTGGCTAGATTCAAGTGGCCATTCGATTCACGTCCACAAAGAATAAAGCTCAAGGATTTTTGCTGATCCTGACTCCGGTTGATTCTAAAGTATCCAGGGTGCTAACGCAATCATCACAGCCTGGCATAAGCTGTCCTCCTATTTCTCCCTCTGAATGCCCTGCTGATTCGGTGTGACTAGCTTTCCTGCTCTCTGAGTGATGGCTGATTGGTCAAGTAAGCCTAATTCCCTCCCTTTCCCCCCACAAACATAAAACAACAAACAAAATGACAAGATATATGTTTGTTGAACCAATAGAATATGCATATTATGGCAAAATCAGTCTGCTGACTGAACTCTTGGTGGTAGACCCTGGTCAATTATCAGTCAAGTGCATGAGAGACAAATACCTGAGTGGAATAATTTTGACAGGCTGAACACTTTATTTATCACTGAATACTGTAATACTCTGATCTCATTAATGTGAGTATTCTCTTCATTGTTGCAAATTATACTCCTATGTAAACAAATAATTTTGCATAAGAAAGATAGAAAGAAGGAATTAAGTCAATTAGCAATTACATTAAATTTAAGGGAAAATTTTTAGCTCAGAAATGAACATACAGAATACTAGATATGAAGTCAGGAAGGCCCAAGTTCAGATCTAATCTTAAACACTTATTAATCGTATGACCCAAGGCAAATTACTTAATGTCTATTTGTCTTAGATTCCTCATCTGTAAAGTAAAGATAATGATAGAACCTACCTCCCAAAGTAGGATTGGAGAAATCAAAATTGTAAGAATAAAATGAGACATTCAAAAAGTGCTTTGCATAAGTTGTTCACCCTTCCTTCTTTAAAAAAAAATTTTTTTTTTTTATAAAGCTTTTTATTTTTAAATCACATGCACGGATAATTTGACAGCATTGACCCTTGCATAACCTTGTGTTTCAGATTTATTCCTCCTTCCTGCCACTCCCTCCCCAGATGGCAAGCAATTCAGTATATGTTAAACATGCTAAAATATATGTTAAATCCAATATGTATAAACATATTTATATAATTCTCTTGCTGCACAAGAGAAATCAGATCAAAAAAAGAAAGTAAATGAGTAAGAAAATAAAATGCAAGTGAACAACAACAAAAAGAGTGAGAATGATATACTGTGATCCACAGTCCCTTCTCTGGGGTAGATGGTTTTCTTCATCACAAGATCACTGGCATCAATCATCTCATTGTTAGAAAGAGTCAACGTTCATCAGAATTGATCATCGTATAATATTGATATTGACATGTACAATGATCTCCTGGTTCTGCTCAATTCACTTATGATCAGTTCACGTAAGTCTCTCTAGGCCTCTCTAAAATCATCCTCCTGATCATTTCTTATAGAACAATAATATTCTATAACATTCATATGCCATAACTTATTCAGCCATTTTCCAACTGATGGGCATCCAATGAGTTTCCAGTTTCTTGCCACTATGAAAAGGGCTGCCACAAACATTTTTTGCACATATGTCACTCTTCCTTCTTGAAGAGGACCAGTGACATCACAGAAGTGATGTCTTGACTCCCAAGTGAAGTAGATTTAAATGAGACAGAGGTATGTAAAGTCATCAGCCTTACTCATTCCTCCAGCCATCAAAATCCAGTGACAAGATAAAAGTTGTGCAATAGGTGACTTTAGCTTTGCTAAATTAAAGACTTTCCTGGATCTCAGTTGGTTTAAGGCAAAAATGTTCAATGACAAGGTAAGAAGTGAGACAGAAGATACTCTAAACAGAAAGCAATTATTATTTATACTCATTCTAAGCCTAGCTTTTCCTTAATTCCAAAAGATTGGTTATACTTAGCAAGATACTCAGATCAACATAGGGAACCTGTCTTGATTTGCCCAATGCAGAGACCTATCATCAAATCTGCAATAAGGGTATCTTCAGGTTTCCCAGAAAGATGGAGAACCATTATTCCCCATCCATTAGTAACTCTAGAGATCAAAGAGGTTCATCCTTCATTTTTGAAGAGGACTAATGACATCATGAGATGTCTTTTTAAATCTTGTCTTACCAGAACTGTATTACAGGAAAATCAAAAATGCAAATCAGGCAAGACAAAAAGTAAGTCATACCAACTTTTGAAAAAAGAAGAGAAAAAATAAAAAGGAGAAGAAAGAGCAAAAGGAGGAAGGGAAGGAGAAGGAAAAAAAGGAGGGAAGGGAAAGGGGGAAAGGAAGAAATAACACCATTCTTCAACTTCTGTTCAAATTGGCATGATCAGGTACAGTCTCTGATAACAAAAATTGCTAATGAAGTAGTGAAAATATCGCAGAAAGATAGAAGGGAGAGGGGAGTTAAACAGGAGAGGCCCCCAAAGGTATTTACCTCTCTCAGGGTTCTAGAATAACTCCTGAGACTGTGCTTCTCCTACTGTAGGTCTTCTCTGAGTATCCAATGTAATAGTCCCTATTGAAAGTCATGTAATAGTCTCAATTAGTTTTTCCAAAGGTAATTGCTTAAATAACAAAATGGTCTTCAAAAAATTAGGTACAATTACTCAAACACCATTGAAACCAGCTCTTGCCCAGGACAGGAGTTTCAGTGGCTAGAGAAAACACAAGTTAACAAACTGGTATGGAGTTATCTTTTATTAAAATGCTAAAAAAAAAAAATGATGTTTGCTTTTTTCAAAATAACTGTTGGTGCTGTCTCACAAGTTAATGATGCCAGACATCAACATAAAAAGTAGAGGTGAGAACAGAACATTCCAGCCCAGTCACAAAATGACAAGGTCTTCCAACAGGAAGAAGAAAACAAGAAGTGGAGGAAGAAGAGGAGAAAAAAGAAGAGAAGGAAAAAAAAGAAAAGGAGGAGGAGGGGGGAAGAGAAGAGAGAGGAGGAGGAGAAGGAAGGGGAGGAGGGGAGGAAGAAGAGGATGAAATAGAAGGGGAAAAGGAGAAGTAGAAAGAAAAGAAGAAGCATCAAAAGCAAAAACAAATAGCATTCCTTAACTTCTACCTGATTTGTCAGGTTAGATCCCAAAGGGAAGTGACTACTACTCTCAGATTACAGGTTAATTCCACATGTTCTTCTCCAAACCTACCATAATTGTAGTGAGACATACATTTAAGAAATATGTGTGATAAAGTTTAATTCACAACACCTATTCTGGAAGTTCTCTCTTCATGTAGAAAATTTGTTGTTCTTCCTTTATTCTTGAATAGGACCAATGATATCATGAAGTGTCTTTTAAAAACCTCCAAGGGGCCTCTACTGCATTCAGGGTTAAGAGGGAACCCCAAAACTGAAAATCCTTAAAGGAGAAAACCTCCTTCGACTCTGCCTCAGTGAGGGGCTCCACTCCAAGCACAAACAGTTTCATCTTTGTTATCTGGGTGGGTTGGCTCAGTCCCAAAACCCATTGAATTCCATTCAAATTCTAACCCTAGCTGAAACCCAGTGAGGAGCCAACTTAAGACTCCACCCATGAGCCCTCTTCAGCTTGTAGCCCAAAACCCCCATTATAAAAGAGCCAAACTAAAACCTTCTCTTTGCAGTGGTTCCAACCCCAAAGGTCTCTGCCCACTGGAATACTGTTTCCAGTGCCTCTCCTCTTACCTATTTCCTTAACTAGACTTTAACATTACTTCCAATCCCCATAATAAATCTCTTTTATCAATCTAGGTTTTTGGGTCTGTAAATTCCTTTACAGGGGACTCTTGCGCCTCCAGAAGGGAATCCCAGAACTCCCTATCCTTGCGCCGCCACTAGACCTCATTTAGACTTTATTTAACTCCCTGACCACCAGAAACCCTAATTTCATTTGGGTACCCCAACTCTAAACCTCATCAAGGGCTCTAGAGATAATTCTCAGAGACTGTGCTTCTCCTACTGTAGATCTTATCTTCCCTGAATGTGCAATGCAATAGTCCCCACTGACAATCAAGTAATAGTCTCAGTTTTTCCAAGGGTATTTATTTAGATAACAAAATGTTCTTCTAAGAAATAAGACATATTTACTCAAACACCATTGAAATCAGCTCTTGCCCAGGGCAGAAGTTTCAGTGGCTAGAGAACACAAGCTAACAAAATGATATAGAGTTATCTTTTTTTGGGGGGGGGGGGAGGAGAGGGAGGAAGGGTACTGAATAATTTTATTCTGCACATAGACGCCACTAAGGATGTGATTTTTGGGCTCGTCAGGGCTGTCTCACAAATTTATGGCTCCCTATCTTGCAAGGCAAAGTCGGGAACTATATGAACACAACTACAAAACAATTTCCATATAAATAAAGCCAGATCTAATCAGTTTGAAAAAATATCATGTGCTCATGGGTAAAATAAAAATGACAGCACTATCTAAATTAATCTAATTTAAGTTAATCAAATCTAAATTAAATATTCAGTGCCATACAAACTCCCAAGAAATTATTTTATAGATCTAGAAAAAATAATAACAAAATTCATCTGGAAAAACAAAAGGTCAAAAGAATTTCAAGGAAATTAATGAAAAAATGTAAATGAAGTTAGCTTAGCTGTGCTAGATCCAAAACTTTATTACAAAGTAGCACACATCAAAACCATTTGGTACTGGCTAAGAAATAGAAGAGTTGATCAGTGAAATAGGTTAGGTTCACAGGACAAAAAAGTCAATGACTATAGCAATCTAGTACAGGACCTGAGTTCAAATCCAGCCTTAGACATTTAATACTTACTAGCTATGTGATCCTAGGCAAGTCACTTAACCTGATTGCCTCACAGAGAGAGACAGAGACAGAGAGAGAGAATAATAGGAGTATTGATAATAATAGGAGTCCTGGGCTTATATCACAAAGAGATCTTAAAGAAGGGAAAGGGTCCCACATTTTCAAAAATGTTTGTGGCAGCCCTTTTTGTAATGGCTAGAAACTGGAAATTGAATGTATGCCCCTTAATTGGAGAATGGTTGGGTAAATTGTGGTATATGAATGTTACAAAATATTATTGTTTTGTAAGAAATGACCAACAGGATGATTTCAGAGAGACCTGGAGAGACTTACATGAACTGATGCTAACTGAATTAAGCAGAACCAGGAGATCATTATACATACACTTCAACAAGAAGATTATAAGATGATCAACTCTGATGGATGTGGCTCTCTTCAACAATGAGGTGATTCAAACCAGTTCCATTTGTTCAGTAAAGAGAATCAGCTACACCAAAGAGAACTATGGGAAATGAATGTGGACCACAACATAGTATCTCCACTCTTTCTGTTATTGTTTGCTTGCATTTTTGTTTTTCTTCTCAGTTCTTTTTCTTTCTTTCTAGATCTGATTTTCCTTATGCAGCAAGGTAACTGTATAAATATGTGTATATATATATTGGATTTAATATATACTTTAACATATTTAACATGTATTGGACTACCTGCCATCTAAGGGAGGGGGCAGGGAGAAGGAGGGGAAAAGTTGGAACAGAAGGTTTTGCAAGGGTCAGTGTTGAAAAATTACCCATGCCTATGTTTGTAAATAAAAAGCTATAATAATAACTTTTAAAATGAGAATAATAGAAGTAACTTTGAAAAGATTACTACATTAGAATTTATTATTCTTCTACCCAATATTTCTGATGTAGAGACATCTTATTTTAAGTTTAGAACAAAAGTCTGCTTCTCTGGTTACTAGTCCTTACTTTGCTCTTGGCAGTTTTATTCTTTACTACTATCAACCAGTTACACAAAAGACTATTACATGGAATGAATAGTAAATAAAACCATTTATTTAAGTAAGTAGCAAAGATAAATAGAAAAAATTATACTGCTTAGAATGTACCAGAAAATAAAGAATGAATGAGCTGTCCCATTTGAGGTGAAATATCCCAACTCAAACCAAGAGAAAAGTTCCAATCTCACTCCAGGAGAAAGTCACAAAAGTTTCTAAGGAGGCAAGGAACACATGAACATTTTGAGGAGTCAGAATCACCTACAAGTTCCAAAGTTTTTCTCTTTTTCCTCCCTCATCAGGGAATTTCTTTTGAGGGTAGAAATTGTCTTGCTTGCATTTGCATGCACAGAACTTAGCACATGATAAATGATTTTCATTTTATACAGTGCCTCAATGAGGCTTTGGGGAGAGGAAAGGGGAAAGACATCACAAAGCCGAGTGCCATGGTGGAGTGATCCAAAGGAGTTGAGCAAACATGGCATGGGGAATAGGCAGATTTATAGGGGAAATTTTAGCCTCAGGGACATGAGTGAAGTTTCTGACAGGACATAGTAAGGTGAACCTGACCATGATCCCCACAGAGAGTTGACCTCAGGTTTGACATAACTTGGATTTCTTGGCTGGACACAACAAGATGGGGTCACCCATGGAGTTAGGGGAGAACCTACACAGAGAGTAGGACCATAAGGTTAAACTGATTCCTATCAGTTCCCTGCCCCAGGGATCAATTCCATCAATATTTCATTCGTTTTCTGCCAAGCAACCCAGGAGCTCATCAATGAGCTATTCTGAGCCTGAAATGGACTTCGAGCCTTCTTAGTTCATGTCTAAGGCACTATTCATCTATCCAATGCCCCAACTTAGGTCTTTTCTTCAAGGACAAACAACAATAACAATAACTAAGAGAAAGTTATCTTTCTGAGCAGATCCCTAGAGGTGGAATCATGTCTTCTCAGATCTGTCACTTTTGGATTGGAGAAGTGAGGAAAACACAGGCTTGCGTTTGCTCTGCCTGAACAACAATGGTTCAGTAATAACTTTCACTTGGCATTTAAGACTTTCAACACTCAGGCTCTTGAGCTACCTTTACTGACCCATCTTGGGATCACAGGGTTAGAAGCAGAAGGGACTTGAGAAGTCACTGAGTCCATTCCTCCTCTCCCCTCCCCCATCCCATTTGACAGATGAGGATATTTAGTTCCAGAGACATCAAGTGATTTGCCCAAACTCACACAGGTAGAAAGACTTCAGCCCAGTTCACTCCAGAGACATAACTGTTTCCTTTGTTATCACTAAGTTCCTCATTCTAAGGTTAGCCACTAGGAGGTTAGCCTGAAAGTAGTATCAAAGGGAAAAGTGGGCTAGAGAAGAAAGTGAAAGACCTGTTTAGAATCCACTGTCTAGGTGCCTGGGTGGATAGAGCACCAGCCCTGAAGTCAGGAGGACCTGAGTTCAAATCTAGCTTCAGAAAGTTAATACTTCCAAGCTATGTGGACCCTGGGCAAGTCACTTAACCCCAATTGCCTCCACCAAAAAAAAAAAAAAAAAAAAAATTAGGGTGAGAATCTATTGTCTGCTGTCACATTTGAATTCAGATTTTCTTACTTCTGATCCAGGATTCAGCTCCCTTATTAGAAGAAAATAGAGAAAGGGATGGCTAAAAGAAGAGATTATGGAACTACAATCATTTGTGGATAAAATAGGGGAATTATTGACCATTCATTAAGAAACATCATCTTAAGAGCAAGCTGATTTCAGAAAAATCTTGAAAGACTTAATGAACCGTTGCTGAGTGAAGTGATCAGTCTGTCCGTCAATGATTGTAAAAGTCTTCTAGCCTAGACTTCCCTTAGATTTTAGGAAAGATATATTCGTGATCCTGAAATCCTCTAACCTTAAAGTGCTATTGTTCTGACAATCTGTCTGTCAATGATTTTAAAGCCTTCTGGCCTTAGAATAGTCCTATAAATATTATTGACAGACAGATAATCTGTTCTTCAGTGATAACCAAGTTCTGAACCAATAGTGAATAGACCACCCCTCAAACCTACTTGAAAGCCATAAAATTAGCAAATAAGTAATATAAAACTCTGGTCTAACATCCCATATATCTATATTCTTGCTTTTGGTTCTTTGCTAAATTATTTTGGAAATTAGCCCACTTCAATTGGCATTGCAATTACAATAAACTTTGCCCCTTGATTTGGATATGGATTCAAGCCTGCCAATTCTTTTGAGACACTTAGCAACACTGGTCTGCGTTATCCAACCTTTTGGGGGTCCCTTCCGACCTCAACAGGGGTAGCAATACCTTGTTCAAATAAACATGTGACAAATTCACAATGGCCATTCTGTTTGACAAACGTCAAAATTATTTAGGGGAAGAGGTTACAGACAAAAGTAGGTAAAATAGGCATGAGGAGTGGCAAATATGAAATAAAGTTGGGAGAGGATATGACTAGCAAGGAAAAATTCCTCAGAGGAACTGACAACCCGAAGAAAGGAAATATTCCATGAGATGGGATTAAGCCATTGACTGGCAGGTTAGGTTCATGGAGGAGTTTAACAGACTAACCAGAATTACCTAGAGTAATAAGAAAGATGTCCTTAAAGGGAAGGTACTGTGAAGGAAAGAGAGTATCTCATAGTGGGCTTAGATCTGAAAAGAACTTAAAAACTTCATCATGAGTTGTAATGGGCTGAGGCTTGAGTTGATGCACTGAGGTCCCAAGCATGTGAGGCTAAATAGTAATTGGACCATACTCTATTAATATATATGCTTGGAGAAAGAATGGCCCCCGCCCACTCTTTGTGCAAGTTCTGATGTGTTGTATAGGAAATGACGATTTTGGTGGGTGGAGGCAGGGGAGTGGAAAAGGAAGTGGAAAGAGGCTGCTGGCTGGTTTCTTGACACAGCTGCTCGCATTGCTATCGCGACCCCCCTTCACCTGCAATCCCCCTTCACCTCAAAAAGAATAAAGACTGAAGATTTTTCCCTTAACCTGAATTCCTGACTCTGGCTGATTTTAAATAAGCAGTCATCACAATGAATAAATCTTTTTACAGGGGAAACACTGCCTTGGAGTTTCTTCAGAGAAGTAACTCAGAGAAACAAAACTAGAGGGAGGATTAAAGAACTAGATGGAATGCACTCGACAGAGCAGGTCCCAGATCAGAATAAATGTATGCTAATCAACATCTCAAAGGTTGTTTAAAGATGCATAGAGGTTTGAGGGATGGACAAAAAAAGTTCCATCCTCACAATCACTCTCTATTAACAGAATAGTCTGGGAATTGATTATATCTGATAATACTAGCTGGGTTTCTTCATGACAGGGTGATGGGGGAACCCTGAAACTGTCCTTCTTGACTTTTGGGGTGAGCTCTGAAACTCACCTGACAGGGACCCACCCTGCAGGGCGGTTAAGTGGTTTAAGATTGGCCCAGGACCAATCCTTACTTAGCTCAAACTTAAGTGGTCTCATTTAGTTGGAGATCTGTATCTGATAACTCTATTGAGCTGAAAATTGGCTAAGGATCACTCCTAGTAAGTGGTCTCATTCAACTGGAAATCTAGGCCTGGGGGCAATGAAAACATTGCATTCAATTGAAACTTCAATCTCAGATTTCCTATTTAAAGGGCAATTTGGGGGCTCATTTCTTTGCAGAGGCCCAAAAAGCAGGACCATGCCAGGGCAAGGGACCTCTCCTTAGCATACCTAATTCGAAGACCTCCTGCCCACTGAGAAGACATTCTCTTCTCAGCATTAACCCCTTTTTATCTCTCTCTCTCTCTCTCTCTCTCTCTCTCTCTCTCTCGCAGGACTCCTCTGCTGGACCTTTACTTCTCTGTCAGGACCTTGCCACTGAGGAAGTCAGGTTCCTAGCAAAAGCTGACTTCTCAGTACCAATAAACTTCTTTTTGCCAGTCTAACTTTTCAGGTCCATGAATTCTTTCACGTAGGATCTGCGCCAACCAGAGGGGGTTCCCACAGCTCTTTGCACTGCCACTAAACTCATCAAGGGGAAGATAGTTCACATCAGGGGTACATTTCTAGGGCCCATATCCTAGTTATAAATGGAAGAGACCATATTTTAAAAATGAAACTATCCTAAATATTTTAGCATCTGTATAAATTTTAATTGTTTCTAATCACAAAAAAATCATTTAGGTCTAAGCCAAAGGAATACATTCACTAAACATTCTGCCTAGGCTGACTTTTCCCTTTAAGTAAGTGACAGTTTAATAGTAGAATAACTGTAGAATCACTAATCTTCACATGAAAACCCACAATTTAAATAAAACAAATAGCTATTGTAGTCTTCAGTTGTATTCATAGTACAGTGCCCAGGAGTTAATGAGCTTATAAGACTTCTACATCTTAGCCAAATCAAATATTTAAATCCAACTGCCACATTTTTAAAGACATATTGATGAATTGACCCAAGTATATGCAAAGAAAGGTTGACTAACAGACTAGGAACCACCAAACCACAGCATATGATAGGCTAAATGAACTGCAAACATTTACACTAAAGAAACTGGATGTAGTAGAACTGTGATCACTTCCTAGAAATTAGAGCTGTCCAAAAAACTAAATGGGTTGCTTTCAGAGGTAGTATGTACCAGTTAATAGAAATCTTTTAGATTTTGTCAGAGATATCATAGAAAAACTTTCTGCTCAGACAGGTGTCTTCTCCAATCACCTGGCTATTGTTTCTGCTTCACCAATGAATGGATTTAAGTAGAAGAAGGTTAGCTGACAGTTCAGGGATGCTGTGGATTCCCATTTCGCGTATAGGTTGCACTAGAACATCTTTGGACTTCCTTGCAAGTCTGAGATTCTATGATTCCAGGTAATTAGGATTGTAATGGAAAGAATTTGTAAAGGTTTCAGCATTGTATGAAAGTTGATCAGACATGACAAAGAAGTCTTGGAAGCCTTCTATTTGAACTAAATCCTTGAGTTGAGTGGTAAGAAGCAAAAAGTCCTTAGACCTGATCCTAAAGAAACAGGAAACTTAATGAGCTATTCAGTTACCTTCAGATGGAGGCAAGAGTTCTTTTTTCTGTACAGAGACTACTTAACCTAGTATGAGTGAACCCACATTGTAGTAGATAGTGCTCTGTAAGGATTAAAAAACCTCTAGGAGCAAGGAATTCGGAACAGGGATATACGGGTGGGACCTGAGCATAGAGCAGCCTTAAGGAATACTACAGTGCTCTTTTGGAATTCATTGTGAAATAGACTGGCATAGGATTGTTTAACATGGTGTACTCACATCAAACAAGGCACTGTGCTGTATAAGCAAAGCAGAAATGTAGTAGCTCAAAAGAAACCTGAGATTTCCAAAGTTAGAGACATCTCCTCTTCAAATGTTCATATAGACTACTTATGCCCAACCTACACTAGAGTCTTCCAAGCTTGTATTGTTCTAACCAATCACAGTTAGACTCAAAATATGCCCCAATCTTAACCATTCAATCACTGATATTTATCTTACACATATGGCATACATTTCCATGTAAATATGTATATATGTATATACAATTTGTTCATGTTAAGTTCCTTGAAATTAATCTTGGATATTAACTCTAATATGTTAAATTTTCTATTGAGTTCCAGTTTGGTTGAAAGTTCTAAAAATCTGCAAGTTTGTTGAATGTCCATTTTTTTTTTCATTCAATGTCATGGATAATTTTGCTGCATATAATATTCCTTGGTTGTCAATGTATGTTATTATAGGATCTGCAATTTTTTATTGTGACTTCTAATAAATAGTCCTGTACAATTCTAACTGTAGCTTCAGTGTATTTAAATCATTTTTTTCCTTGTTTCTTGCAAAATTTTCATTTTGATCTGGGGGTATTGAAATTTGATAATAGTATTCCTATATGTTTTCCACAGAGGTTCTCTTTGAAGTTGTGATTGGGGGATTTTTTTTTCCTATTTCTATTTTTCCCTCATGTTCTATCCTTCCAGGACAATTCAGGTATTCCAATTATTTTTATATTTTCTCTTCTTGATCTGTTCTCCAGCTCTGATGTTTTTTATATATATATATATATATATATATGTGTGTGTGTGTGTGTGTGTGTGTGTGTATAATAGTTTTTTATTTACAATATATATGCATGGGTATTTTTTCAGCATTGACAATTGCAAAACCTTTTGTTCCAACTTTTCCCTTCCTTCCTCCCACCCCTTCCTCCAGATGGCAGGTTGACCAATACATATTAAATATGTTGAAGTATAAGTTAAATACAATATATGTATACATGTCCAAACAGTTATTTTGCTGTACAAAAAGAATCAGACTTTGAAATAGTATACAATTAGCCTGTGAAAGAAATCAAAAATGCAGGCGGACAAAAATAGAGGGATTGGGAATTCTATGTAGTGGTTCATAGTCATCTCCCAGAGTTCTTTCACTGGGTGTAGCTGGTTCAGTTCATTATTGCTCTGTTAGAACTGATTTGGTTCATCTCATGTTTGAAGAATGCCATGTCCATCAGAATTGATCATCATATAGTATTGTTGAAGTATATAATGATCTCCAGGTCCTGCTTATTTCACTCAGCATCAGTTCATATAAGTCTCTCCAGGCCTTTCTGAAATCATCCTGAAATCATCATTTCTTACAGAACAATAATATTCATAAACCACAATTTATTCAGCCATTCTCCAATTGATGGCATCCACTCAGTTTCCAGTTTCTGGCCACTACAATCTGCTGTTTTTCTTATGAGATGTTTCACATTCTGTTCTATTTTTCCATTTTTATATTTTGTATTGTCTTGGTCTCATAGCTTCACTGGCTTCCCCTGGCCCAATTCTAATTTTCAAAGAGTTATTTTTATCTTTTAGATTCTGTATCTCCTTTTCTACTTGGTTAACTTCTCTCCCCACCCCCAATCTTTTTTCTTTCATGGATTTATTTTGTTTTGTTTTAGCTTTTCCTCAATGTCTCTTACTTGATTTTTAAATTCTTTTTTGAATTCTTCTATAAATTCTCTGTTACTCTTTGGGGGTAAAAAAAAACCCTTTTTTTAAAATTTCAGTGTCCTCTTCTAAAGATGAATTCTGATCTTCCCTATTCCCATAGCAAGTTTCTATGGTTGGGCTCTTTCTTCTTTGTTATAAGGGTCAGGGGAAGAGCCATGCACAGTGCAATCAGGAAGGAAAAAGAGCTTAAAGCCTGAGATCCCTGGAAATGGTTTTCTATGAACCAGCAAGGACTGCCTTGTGGGCAGGAGTTCTGGACTCATTGAAATCCACATCATCAACAGGAGGCATCTCCTTCTATAATTGGCTGTGTGTATGACCTCATAGAACCTATATAAACTGTGGGGATGAAGAAGGGGTCTTTTTTACTGGGAATTCTACTAGAGTAACTAAGCATGAGCAGGAGGTCAGAAAGGTAGAATATGAACACATGGAATAAAGACCTTGAGGTTGACCATGACTGTCTTCGGGTGCTCTATTGTACATTAAACCACCACTCCATTAAGTGGTGGCCAGAGATCTCTGAAGATCTCCAATTGAATTAGGATTGTCAAAAGCACTGTGCTAGACAGTGGCCAGAGATTCCTCTGAAGGCCTGGGAATTAGGAGAGACTGGTAATAGTGATTGCTGAATGGGCAATCACACTTTATAAATTCTTCTCTTTTTTTTTAAAACAGAAGTATTAGAATAAACACCTTTAATCAGGGGCAATAGACCTATCTTTAACTGACACACATAGTTACTATACTATGTACAATCAGGAGACCAAGTTTTAGATGGCAAGTGCTGAGGTTATTTTATATAAGCATTCCTTAATGACCACTTGGCTTTCTGAGGCAAGAAACTAACATAGCAATGAAAGACCAAGAAATAACAAAATAGATTATAAACAATGAGGAACCAAAACAGAATGTAAAACACAAGAAAAATGACAGATCTGGAGAATAGATTAAGAAGAGAAAATATAACAATGATTGGACTGTCAGAAAGTTCTGACCAAAAAGATTACCTTGACACAATGACGCAGGAAATAATCCAGGAAAATTGTCCTGGAGTCATAGAACATGACGGAAAAGTACAAATAGAAAAAATCTACCAATTACCACCTCAAAGAGATCCCCTGTAGAAAACATACAGGAATATTACTGCCAAATTTCGAAACCCCCAGATCAAAGAGAAAATTTTGCCAGAAACAAAGAAAAAAAAAAAAACGAATTCAAATACAAATGTATAGAGCTACAATTGGAATTGTGCAGGACTTATCAGCAGCCACAATAAAAGACTACAAGTCCTGGAATTACATCTACTGACAAGCAAAAGTTCTAGGCCTGTGGACAAAAATATCATATCCAGCAAAATTACCTATAATTTTGAATGAATTTTTTTTAAAGGACTTTCAATGAACTAGCAGAATTTCAGGACTTTCTGAACTTAACAGAAAATTTAACGTATAAGAACCAATATCAAAGATCAATTTTAAGGAGCTTAACACAGACAAACTATTTAAACATGGACACTTTTTTTAATGTAGGAAATATACACTGTATTTTTAAGATTCACGTCACAATACAATAGCTCAAAAGAAAGAGTAGCACAGTTAAGGTAAAAATAGTAATCATGTTATACAAATGAGGTATAGAGGAAGAATGGACACAGAGGCATTAGAGTGGGGAGGAGGGCTTGTAGTTCTGAAAACCTCACACTGGGAATGAGTTCAATAGACAACACTACAGATATAGCATGAAGAATATAGCATCTTCAAAAACCTATAAAGAAATAAGGGGGGAGGAATGGGCAGATGGAGGGGGGGGGGGGCAAAGGAAAGACAAGGAAGGGATTCTTGGGTGGGGGAAGGTTAAGTAATAGCCAGGCAAGTTATGGAGTGGAACTTAATTGAAAGAGTCAGAAGGAGTAGGAAAGACAAGTGTGTGTATGTGAGCTGTGTGTGGGACATGGCTTTTTGCTGGAGTCTATTTTCCCCATCTATTCCCCCCTTAAATAAGTAGAACTCAAAATCTTTTGGAGCACATGGCTAAAGTGCTTCATGTTGAGAGTGGGTATACAGCTGTTTCTGCCTTATGAGTCCCACCAGAAGGGGTAATGAATTCAAAGGTCCCGGAAAGCTAAAATGCACTGGGTACTGAGTCTTAGGGTTAGAAATAGGACAGTATCAGTATTAGCCATTGTTCAAGGTGAATCAGCTGGAGCCTAGAGGAAACAAGTCTACTAGAAGTGGGAAATGGGAGGGACAGTAAACGAGTGTTTAGGTGGCCAAAGTTATGATGAGGTTAATACCAGTTGTTAAAATCTCCCTATGTCAGCACAGGTTTTTCATGAAAAAATTCATGAAACCCTGAATTATTAATTGGCAAAAATGAAAGTTTATTGTTGGACAGGAAGCCAGTTTTGCTAATAGACTTACTTCTATAGAGGCAGATTACTGTTAGGGAAATGGAGCCTGGCACTGAGAAGAGAATGCCTTCTCAGAAGGCAGAGGGTCCTCACAGGCAGCTATGCCAAGGAAAAGTCCCTTGGCCTGGCATGATCCTGCTTTGGCCCTCTGCAAAGAGTGACTTTAAGGGAACCTATTTTATGGGTAGTTCTTGGTTAGGGGCTGGGACAGCCTGAGCGATCAGACCAGGATTTCTCAATTGAATGAGAACTTAGAATTTCATCAAGCTCAATGGAGTTGATTTGCCCTTGAATAGTGTTAGTTCCCTCTCTCTAGACTCCTTGGAGCCTGGGAGATCCTGATCTCTCAGATCAAAAAGGGGACACAATTTAATTTTAAAGGGAATAATTTCCCTCCCCCTTCAGGTAAACATTCCAGAGTGTTTAAAGGGGATTAGACATTGGATGGAGAAGATGATGGGATAAGGGGCTTTCTAGTTGGCATGGAAACATTGTTACTCATGTTTCTTGTAGATAGAGGAGTTCCATCCCAAACATTGCACAAATGAATTTGCTTAAAAAAGGCTGACTTTAATACAATTATACTTAAGTAGTTAAAAGTCTCTTCTCCAAACCACACTGAAGAGGTTTCTGATTTAGTTTAAAAAATCAATAGAATAACAGCTCAGTCCCACAAACAGTTGTGTCAATATCTAATTATTCTTAAATCATTTAAAAACACTTAAGGACCTTATTTCATATAGATGATGTATAGCTAGTTACAGACAGATGTCTAGGTAAATCATTGATTTACCTGATTATTCAAGATACAAAGACTACATATTTTCAGATTGAAAACAGCAAAATATTTCATACTTGAATTGTGCTCATATTTTATATTGACTATTTGCTCTAATTATAGAAATTTGCTAGAAAAGAAAAAGTAGGGACATGATTATGACAGCATCAACCACAGCTGTTTTACTTCTGTCAACAACCAATCATTCAGTAACAATTCCACATCATAGCCAGAAATAGGAATAATCAGGTGGGAAAAACAGGACCACACTTGGGAAACTGAGCCAGGATCCCACGTTAAGCTTAAACTAAAGTTGTTCTCCAAGTTTTTGCCTAGATACAAACCTTGTCCTGTAACAGTTCAGAATCACATCCCTCTGAGTAGCTTGTGGCCTTTCTCTTGAATAGGTAGGTGGCTATTGATCCTTTCTTGAAGAGGACCAGAGAGGTAATTCCATGACTTGCAAGTGAATTGGATTTGAGGGAGGGAGGGCTGGGCAAGGTAACCTGCCTCACTTTCCCCTCCAGAGCCATCTGGGTCCAGTGGCCAGATGGAGATTAAGATGACTGAAGACCATCCTGCTTGAAATGAGAGACCTGGGCTTTTTTTAAGTTAAGGTCTTCAACAGGAAACAGTTTGACTGAGGCCACACCCATTTAGTGATTAAGGCTAGTTAGCATCAGAAGCAAAGAATCTCCTCTTTTACCTAGTTCTCCCCTCCCCGTAAAAAAAATCTAAATAAATAAGTCTGGGAGGGGAAGACCCTCAAGATTTCTGACCAAAGCAGTAATGATTGCTATTTACATTCAAAATTAGTCAATCAGTACCCAAACAATAACCATATGGGGCTTGGTCTAGGATCTATTGGTGGCCAATTAGAATCCAATTAGTTTTTTTTTTAAGGCCTAGTCTTTAAGAAAGAAATCTAGTCAGTAAACCAAGATAACTTGGGAGGGTTCAGAGGTGTTGTTGAGAAAAAAAATTGGTTTTAAGAACACCTATAAGTAAAGATATGACACTCTATGTGGATAGAGGGAGAAAATGAAGGAAGGAAAGAAATAGGAAGGAAGGAAGGAAAAAGGAAGGAAGGAAGGGAGGGAGGGAAGGAAAGAAGGGAGGAGGAAGGAAGGAAGGAGGAAGGAAGGAAGGAAGGAAGGAAGGAAGGAAGGAAGGAAGGAAGGAAGGAAGGAAGGAAGGAAGGAAGGAAGGAAGGAAGGAAGGAAGGAAGGAAGGAAGGAAGGAAGGAAGGAAAGAAGGAAGGAAGGAAGGAAAGAAGGAAGGAAGGAAGGAAGGAAGGAAGGAAAAGAAGGAAGGAAGGAAAAGAGGGAAGGAAGAAAAGAAGGAAAAGAGGAAGGAAGGAAGGAAGGAAGGAAGGAAGGAAGGAAGGAAAGAAGGAAGGAAGGAAGAAGGAAGGAAGGAAGGAAGGAAGGAAGGAAGGAAAGAAGGAAGGAAGGAAGGAAGGAAGGAAGGAAGGAAGGAAGGAAGGAAGGAAGGAAGGAAGGAAGGAAGGAGGAAGGAAAGGAGGGAGGGAGGGAGTCCCAATAGATTTTATCTTAAAAAGCAAGTTTCAACAATCAGACCTTTAAGTAGATTTAGCTCTCAAGGATCCCATATTTTAAATAATTGGTACGGACTTGAACCTTACATTGGTAACAATTAAGATATTCATCACAGACAATTCACAACTTATCTTAATATCTAAGTAGATGATTTTAAGTTCAACATTACACAAATTATTTTTGCTAAACCTGGACTACTACTCCCAGAATCCTATTAAATAATGGGAACAGCAATAAGGTAACTCAATACAACCAATTAAATTAGCTTTATCACAATAACAAAGTTTACCAGGATCACACACATGAGATTTCATTTAACATCTTTTATTTATTTTTCATTTCTTCTTCTGAGGTTTAAACTCCTCCTCATATAAAGACCAATCATTAGAAATCACTTCTATATAATAAACAGATTTATAAATCCAAGCCAAGTTTATTGTTTAGGAATTTCATTCCTAAACTATCTTATTCCCAGGGTTGGTAACCTTGCTTACAAGATGGTTTAAAAGAATTTGGCAAATATTTAAATTAAAAGGAATTGACAGATACCCCAGAGAAGGGGCTGAGCTTTCTTTTCTTGCCTGTCCTCTTCATCTCTCTGTAGGGGTGCTATGGGCTGTGTTCTTTGATACCTCCCCCATCCTATGAATGGAGGGAGGGAGAGAAGAAATAAGACCAATTCTGCTGTATATTCTCATACAATAGGGCAAACTGTTCTGAATAAATCTTTTACCTTATCATTTTCTTTTCACTTATCAATTTTAGATTTTAATATGAAAATAACTCCAAATTACTTAATTTAACAATCTTACAATTTTCACAAATGATGGATAAATTGTCTTTGCTGTAACATTCTCTTAATTTTAGGTAAAGGTAAAAAATGTGGGGAAAAAAAAGGTGAAAATCCAATTTCCTAAATGGCAGTTACAAACCATTATAAAACAGGGTTAACAGGACTGGATAAAATTTGCACCTTCTTTTAGTTCTTCAAGTCATAACATTCAGATTGTTAGATGAAAAGCCAAATCTGCATTTCACAATCTCAGAAAGAGTTCATTACTTATCAGTACTTATTGAGTCTCCTCACTCAATAGTATACTCAACTGATGGGATTTTTTTCCTTTTCCCAAGCTATTGCAGCTCTAGAAGTTTTCAGGAGGGCTTGGACTCCCCTCACCCCCCCCCCCCCATTTCCTTAATTGTTTCCTTTTTCTTTTCGAGAAAAAACAAGATAATTTTTAACATTCAGATAAAACATTATGAAAATGGGTAGGAGTCTCATAATTTACAGTCAAGTTTCCAATTTTAACACATAATTTAAAAAGTGATTTTTAAATTGATTAGTATTTAACTTTAGTTTGTAAGACTTCCTTTTTTCTGCTCTTCTTTACCTTTTAGAACCTGGAATTATAGCCTCAAATGTAATCAATTTAGGATTTTGGTAATCTGTTTAACATACATATTAACATTGTAAAAGCTGTTTTTCTTTAATAATTAATATTGGTGAAAATTGAGATGTAGTATTAACTCTCCTCACATTTTTAAAGATAAAGAAGAAAGCACAGAAAAGCTGTATAGTGTTAAAAAAATGTGTTGTATTTATTACCTAGGTTTTTTAAAAGCAGTCTGAAATAGATATTTATGGTTTTATATTGAACCTTCTCTTTATGTTCTGCTGTGTATATGAAAATGTGGAAATGCTAATTTTTCTCATTTTGTATGTAAGTTTAAAATGAATAAAAATAAAATAATTTAAACTTTAGTATAATTCACAACAAAGATTATTTTTAAATTACTTACATGAAAACAAATTTACTAGGGCCTTTAGTTTCCCTCCCTGAAACATGCAGAAACATTTCTTATCTACAACAGTTTTATTCTTTGAGTTTTATATTTTGACTCAATTTGTTGCAAAAAGGGCAACATTTTCAGTTTTTATTAGAATGTATATTATTGGGGAGCAGTAATGGGCTATCTGATATATTATAACTTTTAAGTATCAACTTTTGATTGTTGCTGAAAATCCTTTTTAAAAATAAAGTCATGCCACTTTGATCAAGAAGGTGATTCATTATAATTACAAAGAACCCAGGATGAAAAAAAAAATGCTATCTATTTCCAGAGAGAGAACTGATGCAGATTGAAACTTCCTTTTTTCTACCTTTATTTTTCTTAATTTTTTTCTTTTGCAACCTGGCTAACATGGAAAACTTTTGCATGATATCACATGCATAATCAACATCCTATTGCTAGCCTTTTCAAAGGGGAGGGGGCAGGAAGGAGGGAGAGAATTTGGAACTCAAAAAAATTTTAAATGTAATTAGGAGATATTTAACTGTATTCAAGTTAAAAAGAAAAAAAATGAAATTATGATATCTGTGGCATGTTGAGACATTGTGTGGTGTAGGAATTAGGGCAACCATTTTTCTGAAATATCTTATGAATAGTGTTGAGAATATCTTGGAGGATGGCTAGGTGGGTATTTGCTCTGTAATCATGGGTTACAGATGGCAACTAAGTGGCACAGTGGATAGATCACCAGGTCTAGAGTCAGGAAAACCTGAGTTCACATATGGCCTAAGACATTTACTAGCTGGGTGACGCTTGGTACGTACTTTGACCTGGTTTACCTCAATTTTTTTACCTGTAAAATGAACTGGAGAAAGAAATAACAAATGACTCTAATATCTTTGCCAAGAAAACTCCAAATGGGATCCCAAAAAGTTGAACATCATTGAAATGATTCAACAATTTATGCCACACAGAATTGTAACTTGAATGGTCTCTGAACTATTATTTAATCATTTTTGCCTCTTTTAAAATTCAATATTAAATTATAATACTTGTGAAATTATGAATGTTGTATTCAAAATCTCCATTGATGAAATCGGTAATCTTTACTTGGCCCCATGAATTTTGTAATACATTCTTTTCTTTTTTTAATTAAAGCTTTTCATTTGTAAAACATATGCATGGGTAATTTTTCAGCGTTGATCCTTTCAAAACCTTGTGTTCCAAAATTTCTTCTCCTTCCTCCCACCCTCTCCCCTAGATGGCAGATAAGCCAATACATCTTAAATATGTTAATATATATATTAAATCCAATATATGTATACATATTTATATAGTTATCTTGCTGCACAGGGAAAATTGCAACAAGAAGGAAAAAAATACTGAAAAAGAAAACAAAATGCAAACAACAACAAAAAGAATGAAAATGCTATATTGTGATTCACATTCAGTTCCTATGGTCCTTTCTCTAGGTGTAAATGGCTCTCTTCATCACAAGATTATTGCAACTGGTTTGAATTATCTCATTGTTGGAAAGAGCCATATTCATCAGAATTGATCATTGTATAATCTTGTTGTTGCCATGTACTATGATCTCCTGGTTCTGCTCATTTCACTTAGCATCAGTTCATGTAAGTCTTTCCAGGCCTTTCTGAAATCATCCTGCTGATCGCTTCTTATAGAATAATAATGTTCCATAACATTCATATACCATAACTTATTCAGCCATTCTCCAATTGATGGGTATCCACTCAGTTTCTAGTTTGTAGCCACTACAAACAGGGCTGCCACAAACATTTTTGCACATGTGGGTCCCTTTCCCTCCTTTAATACTTTTTGGGGTATAAGCCCAGTAGTAACACTGCTGGATCAAAGGGTCTGCACAGTTTGATAACTTTTTGAGCATAATTCCAAATTGCTCTCCAGAATTGTTGGATCCGTTCACAGTTCTACCAACAATGCACAATACATTCTTAAATCAAATTGTTTGTGTAGACAGCCCCTCTACCCCTTTCCCTAATATCTAAGACTGGTCAGCTCTGTCCTTTACCTGGAATTTTCTCTCCTTTCATTTCTGCCTTCTGGTTTCTTTGGCTTCCATCAGGTTCCAGATAAAATCCCATCTTCTATAAGGAGCATTTTCTGATTCTCCCCCAAATTAGTGCCTCTTTTGTTTCCAATTTATCCTATATATAGCTTGTTTTTTTTCCCTATATACAGTTCTTTGCATGTTGTATCCTTCATTAGACTGTAAGGTCTTTGAGCAGGATTGTATTTTCATTTTCTTTATATCCTCAGCACTTAGAATAGTTTCTGACACATAGTAGGTGCCTAATAAATGTTTTTTGACTCAATGACTATTTAGAACCTCGACA
This sequence comes from Antechinus flavipes, assembly GCF_016432865.1. Taxonomy (NCBI): domain Eukaryota; kingdom Metazoa; phylum Chordata; class Mammalia; order Dasyuromorphia; family Dasyuridae; genus Antechinus; species Antechinus flavipes. Next base: position 662,685,148 of record NC_067398.1, on the reverse strand, counting down.
AGAATGTGATGTTGAAGAATTCTCAGAACCATGTTTCCTGGAGTCAGGAAGATATGAATTCATATATGGCCTCAAACAGAATCTGTGTAACGTTAGGCCAGTCATTTAACCTCTATCTCAGTTTCCTCAAATGTAAAATTGGGCTAATAAATAGCACTTATCTCACAAAATTGTGTGGGAAAATCAAACAAAATATTTGTGAAGTGTTTAGCACAGTGACTGGCACTTAGAAAGTTTTTTTTTTTTTTAAATGCTTGTCTCCTTGAGATAGATCTGTTGGTCAGAGTCTGCCAAGTAAGCTGTAACTTCATCAGCATAGGGAACACAAGGCAATAATTTCACCTACTAATGCATAGTATAACCATTTATGTATGACTTAATAGATAAATCCTAGAGAGATGATTAAGGCACATTAGAAGATGTGAATTACACTCATATACATAGTGTCAGAATGGCATTTGCATCCAGTAATTTTTGACTGCACGTCCAGGAATCTAATGGCTCTATTCATTAAACCACACTGATGGTTTGGTTCTGAAGTCTCTTGTTGCTTCAAATAACTAGGCTCCAGAAATTTAATAATTAGAAGTCAGCATAGCATAGTACAGAGAAAAGAATTTTGCATTGAGAACTAAAGGATATACTTTTAAACCCTGATTGTCATTTACTGGTTTTATGATATTGAGCAATTAAGTTCTATAAGCTTAAGTTTTCTCATGTATAAAATGAAGAGTTTGGAATAGTTTAGCTCTTAGGTCCTTTCCAGTTTTAAATTTATATTATTTTGGGACCAGAGATAGAGTGTAATTATTTCATATTATCAGATAAAAGGTCTGCTGAATATAGAATTAGAAATGGATATTTTCTGCCTGATGTCATCTGAGCTTTGAGAACTAAGCTGAAGAGTTTCATTAATTATAATGTAAACAATTTTGTACTGCTCCCTTTGCCCTCTTAATTGTGTTAGGATCATAGGGTTAAATAGAAAATCTGAACCCCAAAGCAAGCAGTATAATATGTACCCTGAAATGAATTTTTATAAAACATTAATTTGATTAAAAAGCCAGGGAATCTGGTACAATGTAATGATGGAGCTAAGAAAGTAGGAGGAACTAATTACCAGTTGGGATGGAAGCTAAAAAATCTGGTACCTTTCAATTTTAATTTTCCTAAGAAGATGCTAAACTCAGGGTTTTCTAAGTTGTTCAAAGAGTACAAATTCTATTGATGTTTGTGAGTCAAGTGATTCTACCTTAGTTTTGACTCTGGTTAGGCTGCTTTCATTAGAGAGTTGGAGGAACTGTGAAAAGATGGAAACCTGGCTGAGGCAGTTCTGGCATGTCTAGTAAGTCGGGAAGGACACCTGAGTGGGAGCTTGGAACCACTTCCATGCATCTGGCAGTGTGGGACCCAGTCAGTCTCTCATCAGAGGACGTATTGAATGATGTTCTTGGAGCGAAGGGGCAAAAGTGCATTAGTGTCAACTGAGTTAAAATGATTGTAATGGACTTGTAAAGTATATATCAAACTCTTAGAACTGGATCTCCAAAAGGGGAACTGGTGAAATTTAGTGCTCTATTGAGAAGTCAAGCCCTGGAAGCACTTATATAAATAAACTGCTGCTGAATGAAGAGAGTAGAACTGGAACACTATACAAAATGACAGCAAGAGTGTGCGATGATCAACTATGATAGACTTAGCTCTTTCAAGCAATACAGTGATCCAAGACAGTTCCTCTAGACTTGTGATGGAAAATGCCATTGCATCCAGAAAGAGAAGTATGGAGAATAAATGTGGAACAAATCATACTATTTTCACTTTTTTGTTTTTTTTTTTCTTTCTAATAGTTTTCCCCTTTTGTTTTGATCTTTTTTTCACAACATGACCAATATGGAAATGTTTAAAATGACCATATATAAAAAAGCTATTTGCTTGCTGTCTTGGGGAGGGAGATAGGTATAGAAAGAAGGAAGAAAAAACTTTGAAATTCAGAATCTTACAAAAATGAATACTGAAAACTATCCTTACATGTAACTGGAAAAATAAAATACTATTTAGTAAAAATAATGACTTTTTTTAAAATAAAAAAATTAAAAGGCCATGCCCTAGGTCTTATATTCTGGTGTACATGAAAGATCCCTTAAATCCTTGATGATATATAAACTGAAAGCTCTCTGTCAGAGGTCCTGCCATTCTGCCCCAGGAAAGATTAGGGTACAAAGAAAAATTTAAGTTTTGCTATTCTTCTTGGATATAATGACATTAAACACAATGATTTTTTAATGGCATGAGTTTATTAACAAAATAAACAAAAGTTTATTAACAAAAAAAGAAATGATATGTAATGAAGGAGGTTGGAGTTGGAGAACCTAGTGTCCATCTAAACATGCTAGCACATGGGCATGACCTGTACACATATACACATAATCTTCATGACCTTACAAAGCCGTATGTGTGTGTGTGTGTGTGTAATTTACCAAAAAAAAACCCAATCTATGTCATACACACAAAATCAACAAATCTCACAATTTACAATTGCACTAATTTTAATACACATACAATTTGTACACACAAATCTACCTACAAAATCCACATTCTTCCCACTCAAACTCAATCTACTCAGTCAGAATCTATATACACTTATATTCTCTCTATATATATAAATACTAATCTACTATAAAAACTACACATATTTACAGTCATATTGAAAAACTACAAACATATCTACATATACAAGTAGACATATGCTATCTAATCTGCTTGCTCAATCACACAGTAAAAGATGGAAGTGAGGCTCAAATTTTTTTCCTGATTCAATCTTGTGCTCTTAATTTAATAATCCAATTTCATTTTTATAGACTGGGAAATTGAAGGAAAGAGGGGTAAATCACCTTGTTTTCCACTTATGAATCTAAATAGGTTGACAGTAATTGGAGAAAGAACCACTCTCTCATACACTATCTAGGCTAGTCTGGCCTTGTTCTCTAACCTTAATTCTGAGATAAGTACCAATTCTTTTTTTTCTTTCCCAAATCACTTAGCTGGTTCAGATTTTTACTTAGTTCACTTTCTTCAAGTCAATATGGAAGGAAGCCTCTGATTTAGTATCTAAGTAATTTGATTTTACAGTGTTCAACATTTTATCAATGTCTTGGATAAAAGACTGGTCAGTATACTTATGAAATCTGTAAAAGACACAAAGTTAGAAGTGAAGTCTGGGTGATAGAATCAGGATTCAAAAAGATGCCAACAGATTAGAATCATAGGATAAATCAAGTAAGACTACATTTAACAGAGGTAAAAGGAAAGTCCTACCTACACTTGAGTTAAAAAGCATAGCTCCAGTTCTTCTATTTCTCTGTGACCTTGAGTTGGGGTCACTCAACTTTTGGACCTATTTTTTTTTTTCCTTTGTAAACTCAGCATGGTGGGTCAGATAATTTCCTTTTTATCTCCAAATTCTATGTATCTATTTCATACCAAGACTAAAAAGGCCAGTATGGTTTCCTGCTCTTCAGGAAGATAAAGCCCACCTTCCTAGGATCAGTTCCTAAGAGAAGTGTTTCCTGGAAATATGTTAATACATAAGGATCAATTTTAGCTAACAACCAAAGATAGCGGTGGAGGCTCTTTAAGGTACTAGGTTCTACCTGGATTCTCTTGCTCTATTCAAATAAAGTACCATTCCTCTTAATTTCTCAGAAACAAGGGAATGGGATAGGGGCAATCAGAATCACCAAGAGCTGGAAATCAACAGCACTGCCATGCACAAATGTCAGATACTGATTTCTGATAGAAGGCATGGCTGAATTATGGATGTAATTTGCTGCTCCTAAACCCATGATTGAGTCAAGGAATGGTAATTAGTTGCAAGCTGTTCCTCACATGAAGAGAAGATATTTGAAAAGGGATAAAAGAAATTGTGCAAGAAGTCTTTTTTTGTTATTCAAACCTGTGATTTCACAAATGTGAAGAGCTTCTGGTATAGAAAGTAGTATTAATAAGTTGCTTGGCAGCTCGGAGATGTTGAGTGATTTATTCATTTTATATTGCCTAGTAAGAGGCAGAATCTGAATCCAGGTTTTCCTGAATCCAAAGTCAGCTTTCATTTATCACCATGATGTTTCTTAAGCAAAGTCACGGAGGTGGAAAATTACTGGTTATCTCTATCTAGGTAACCTGCTTAGACTTCAAACTCAACATGTCCCAAATTGGACTCATTATCTTTCCTGAAAAACTGTCCCTTAAGGAACTGTCATTTTAAATAACAACATTATTCTCCTGGTCTCACTTGGGATCAGTTTTACTCTTTTTTTCTCTCTCATTCACCATAATCTAATCTGTTTCAAAGTTCTGTGGGTTCTATATTCCCAATAACTTTCATCCATTTTCTCTCATTGCAATGATCATCTCTTTTTCCTCTGATTATTGTAATGATCTATCTAGTTTTTCTGTCTCCAATCTTTCATTTCTCCAATACATATTTCACATCAAATTCCAATTCAAACACTTGCTAGATGTGTGAACCCTGAGCAAGACACTTTAGCCTATAGTTTCCTCATCTCTCAAAGGAGAGGATTGCACTTGATGGATTCTAAGATCCCTTCCAGCTCTAAAACTCTGATTTTACAATTTTATTAATGGATTTCTCTTACTATTCTTCCACTCAAAAACTTTCAGTGGTTATTTATTGCCTATTAAGTAAAGCTGGCACCTTGTTTCACAATTCTCTTTCAAATATTTCATCATCCAAGCTGTATTATTCACTGTTCCCCATTCTCATATTATCCTCTTCTGTCTTTGTCCATGCCTTTCCAAAAGCCCCCTTTACTTGATACCTTCAATTGTTGAAGTTTTTTTCTTCTTCAAGAATTAATTCCATTCTATCTTCCCAACTTCCATGAAGACTTCCCTAAAACCCCAGAAGATTTTGTCATCTCTCCTCAAACTTCCCACTTTACATAGAGCTCTCCTTTGCACTCACTCTGCCTTACACTACTCTTATTTGCATTTAGCTTATCCTTCACTCTATTCGATTATGAGCTTTTTGACAGTAGTATTTATCTTTGTATTATGTGTGCCTAAAGCATATATCTATATAGACAAATGTCTTCTGCCATATATAATGGACAAATTTATCAAATTGAATCTAATTCTCAGAGACACTCTTTCTTCAATTTACCTCCATTTGAAAGATGAAAACAAACAAACAAACAAACAAAAATCTGAGGCATAAGAACACACAAAATAGTAAAGTTAGGGCATAAATTCAGGTCTTCTGACTCCATTGCCAATGTTCTTCCTATTACAACCCATTAAATTATAACAGGAGAACCCATCCATATCCACTACACCAGTAGTATTCTTTTCACCATTTATTCTCTTTAAATAAGGAAATATGTATAACTGAACATTTTCTGCATTAATCACATTCATAAAATCTTTTTTCCCACGTGAAGTCTCTCATGTCTTTTAAGGCTTTTGCTCAAGAAAAAGGATTTTCCACATTCATTGCATACAAAAGATTTTTTTCCCATATGAATGAACTGATGTTCAATAAGAGATGAGTTATAAGGGAAGATCTTCCCACATACTTTACATTCATAAGGTTTCTTCCTATCATGAATAAACTGATGATAAATAAGGCAAGAATTCCTACTGAAGGCTTTGCCACATTCATTACATATATAATTGTTCCCTTCTGGATGCATTCGCTGGTGGTAAGACAGACCAGATTTTTGAATGAAGGTCTTCCTGCATTCATGACATTCATAGGGCTTTTCTCCAGTGTGAATTCTCTGATGTTTATTAAGTTGAGTTCTCTGACTGAAGGCCTTCCCACACTCCTTACATTCATAGGGTTTTTCTCCAGTATGAATTCTATGATGTTGACTAAGGGATGATCTGTCACTGAAGGACTTCTCACATTTGCTACATTCATAAGGCTTCTCTCCTGTGTGAATTCTTAGATGTTGAGTAAGATGGGTGCGCCTACAGAAGGCTTTCCCACATTCTGTACATTTATAGGGTTTTTCTCCAGTATGAATTCTCTGATGTTGAGTAAGTGATGAACTTCGGCTGAAAGCTTTCCCACATTCATGGCATCCATAGGGTTTTTCCCCAGTATGTATTCGGCAGTGTTCAATCAGGTGTGCTTCAATACTGAAGGCTTTTCCACATTCATTACATTTGTAGCCATTCTCTCCATGATGGATAACTTGATGGTGAATAAGGCTAGACCTCTGACTGAATGTCTTCCCACATTCATGACATTCATAGGGTCTCTCTCCAGTATGAATTCGCTCATGAACAGTAAGGTTTGTTTTCCGACTGAAGGCTTTCCTACATTCCTTACATTCAAAAGGCTTTTCTCCAGTATGAATTCTCTGATGGTTAATAAGGGATGAGCTATCCCGAAAGGCTTTCTCACATTCATTGCATTCATAGGGCTTTTCACCAGTATGAATTCTCTGATGTGGAGTGAGACGGGCTCTCTTACTAAAAGACTTTCCACAATCTGTACATTTATAGGGTTTTTCTCCAGTATGAATTCTTTGATGTTCAATTAGGGATGAGCTATCACTCAAGGCCTTCCCACAATCTCTGCATTCATAGGGTTTTTCGCCAGTATGAAATCTTTCATGTCTATTAAGTTGTGTTCGGGTCCTGAAGGTTTTCCCACACTTATTACATTTATGAGGTTTCTCGCCTGTATGAATTTTCTGATGTTGAATAAGATACGGTTTATGGCTAAATGCTTTTCCACATTCAGAGCATTCATAGGGCTTTTCTCCAGTATGCTTTCGGTGATGTTCAATGAGGCTTCCACCAGTATTGAAGGCCTTTCCACATTTGTTACATTGATATGGTCTTCCTCTATGATGAATTTTCTGGTGGTGAATAAGACCAGACCTCTGATTAAAGGACTTCCAACATTCATGACATTCATGAGATTTTTCCCCAGTGTGAATTCTCTGATGTACAGTAATGTTTGCTCTCTGATTGCACACTTTCCCATATTCTTTATAATCACAATGTTTCTCTCCAGTATTAATTCTTTGTGGTTTTATAGGGAATAAGCTGTGGCTAAAGTCCTTCCCAAATTCATCGCATTCATAAGATTTCTCTCTAGCATTTATTTGATAATGTTCACCAAGTGCAACATTAATACTGAAGACTTTCCCACATTTCTCACATTGGCAGGATTTCTCTTTTCCATTTAGTGTCTGAGGTGTGTAAGGGTTGTATGATAACTGAAGAAATTCTCGCATTCATTATGATTCCAATATTTTGTCTGTTTGCAGATGTCCTGATTGAAGGTTTTATCAAATTCATTGCATTTATGGCCTTTCTGTGCAGTGAAATTTTTTTTGTTAGTCAGTTGTAGGAAATAATTTTCCTGGGAATAATGTTTTCTTTGAGTCTCTCCAATATTCTCCTTTTGGTTCAAAGATCTGCTCCCCTGTTTAAGAGCTTTTCCAAGCATATAATCCTGATTGAAAACTTCTCTGTTGAGTGTCTCCACCAATCTCTTTGGTTGACCTACTTCTTCATGATTTTGAGGTGATTTTTGGGTCTGGCACTTGGTCTCCCAGTCTGGAAAAAAATTAAGAATCATAAGAATTCTGATGTTGGAATGAATAGAGGGAAAGACTTCAGAAATTTACTCCAACCCTTATGGGAAAAATTAATCCTTCATTTGTAACATGGAATTCATATGTCATTTGAATGGGAAAAGCTTTTAGAGATTTTTAATTCAAATGGTACGGATATATCCATGGTTGTTTAAATCAAATAGTGCCTAAAACAAGGCACGATACACAATTCTAATTGTAAGATTCTATGACTGGTAAGGGAGTACAAAGAAATTTAGCTTGCCTTTCCCAGTCATAAGGATAGGATTTTTATCCTACAAAAATTTCTGCAAGGGAATTTTGTCAGAAAGTCTCTTGCTAGCCTGGCGAATGGCCAGAATGAGTTGCAGGTTTCCAAGAGTATTTTGGGATTTCTTTTACTTGATTTAAAAAAAAGTATCAGATATCACTGTTTCTGATGAAAGAGATAGGATTTTTCTTTGTAAAAAACTGAGGCTCAGAGGATTTACCTAAGGCCACACAATGAGTTACCTTGTGTATTCTGATAGGGAAGAACTACTGGGGAAATATTTGTCTTTCTCCCGACACAAAAGTCACAGAATCTTAATTAAACACTATTCTTGATTTGGTGATGACCAAATCCAAACTTTTGCACATCATGCATATCCAATATATTAAAAATGGTCACATTTCAATGAATAGGTAGACTGGTAGTTGTAAGGACTCATCTGTGAATGGAACATATTCACCAAAACAGGTACCTTCTAAGATCAGTCCTTTTTCAGTTTCTTGAGGATAAGGCATCTGCAGTTCTTCCCCCTGCTCCAACCAAGAGATCATGACTGGTTTGGAATCCACAAGTCCTGTTTATCAAGAAACAAGAGAACCCTGTTTATATAATAAATGGAAAATGAAAGGATTCAGCATTGTTTTTCAAAGGGGGTGGTTGAATGGTTCACGTGGAAGTGATACACAATGAAGAGTACTCTGCCCTTGATCTTAGAAAATCTGGGTTTCAGTCTGGTTTTGTCACCAGTTCAACATATTACCTAGACAAATCAAAGAATCATCCAGTCTTTGGAAAATAGAAGGGGAAAGAATAGTTCATTCATTCAAACTTGCTCTGAAACATGAATTTCCCCTAACCATGTATCATAAATGGTTAATCTACCTTCTATTTAGACTCAGAATAATAGGAAAGTTGAAATGGGCTCAGAGACCATAATCTCATATTTACAACAGGCATAATGTAGTAGAAGGGATATTGGATCGAGACACAGATTTGAGTACCATTGTATGACTTTCTTCTACCCTTGGGCCCCAGCTTTCACATCAGATTAAATTATCTCAAAGTGCCTTTCTAATTCTAAGATTCTATAACTGGTAAGGGAGTACAAATAAATTGAGCTTGTCTTTCCCAGCCATAACGTTAGGATTTTCTATCATACGAAGATTTCTGCAATGGAATTCTGCCAGAAAGTCCATTGCTGGCCTGGGGAAGGGCCAAAATGAGTTGCAGATTTCCAAGAGTATTTTGGGACTCCTTTTACTTGATAACAAAGATCAGATTATCATTGTTTCTGACTAAAGAGATTAGGATTCCTGGAAGACTGAACTGCTTTGTCTAAGCATAGTGGAAGTCAAAAAGCATTTAATAACTGGTATCCTCAAAGGTAGACCTGATTTACAAGGGAAAAGTAACCTTACCGAGGGAGACCAGGTTCCTATAGTTCTCCAACATCACATCCTTGTAGAGGTCCCTCTGAAGAGAGTCCAGGTGTTCCCATTCCTCTTGGGTGAAGTTCACAGTCACCTCCTTGAATGTCACTGCTTCCTGAAACACAGATTTCTGCTGGCTCAGGAGCCATCCCCCAACATGTCCTTAGTGGATTAGGCTGGAGTTAATAGCACTCACCTGGGGCAAGGAAGGTAGATATAATATAGTATGGCATAGTGGAAAGAGTGCTGGGGTTTGGAGTCAGGAGACGACTGGTTTTGAATTCTATTTCTGATACATACTGCATGTGTGACCATGGGCTAGTATTTAATCTCTCTGACTTAGCTGTAAAATAATGATGATAATATCTCAAATGCCCATTTCATATTGTTTCAACTGAAATGAACTATTAAAGTGCTCTGCAAATCTCACAGCCTGATGTAAGCACCATTCATTATTATTATTTCTTCTGGATGGATTTCTGCTAGAGCTAAAAGTGTTTAGAAGGGAAAAGTGACCTGAGGCAGATTATTATTGGCATCTCTTTCAAAATTAATCAAGTTCTGCCATTAACTTACTAGGTAAACTTCAGCAAGTCATTTGAGTTACTCTGCCTTAGTTAACTCATTGATAAAATAAGGATGTTGAGCTAGAACCTTGTAATGCTCTCTCTAAAATATAATGTTCTCTGTTGAGGTTTTCTTGGGGTCACTGGAGGCAGCCCTCGTTTTGGTTCAGTAATCACCACACAAGTAGCCAGGGGTTAAAGTCCAAATCCTTTATTGTCTCTTTCCAAGTCTTGTCTCCTTTCCTGGGGCCTGGTTAGCTTTCTTAGAGGCCTATCTCTCTCCTAGGTTCCGAGAGCTTGAGCTCCTGCCGCCAGTCCTTTGCCTCTGCCAGCTTCTGCCTCTAGCTCTCTCCGAATGTCCATCTTGGCTAAGGCTCCTAGCTTATATGCCCCACATTGAGTATACACCAATCATTATATCACTATGAAACCATTATTTGTTGTAGGATTAAATCAATGCTAAACTGGATTTAACCATTGTTTCCTCAACTCCACTTAGTACCTTGTTTCAAGTTCTGGCTAATAACAGAACCTTTTCTTTCTTTGATAGAAATAGAAGTAGGGCTCAGAGCCACATTCTCAGACATTGAGGCAGAGAGTGTGAACCCAATCTTATCAGAGTCCTTTGTTCAAAGAAGCTAATATTCCAGAATACTCTCTTGTCTTCTGTTCCCTCCTAACCTCCCTAATACCAGACATACAATGTATAATATAAATTCTATATTCTAGACTTAGACTGGCTCTCAGAGATCATTTATTATAATTCAAAATAAGAGTATTTTTACAAAGGATACTATATAGTCCAGAGAGAGAAAAAGTGTTACATAAGAGGTCACATAGCCTTGAACTGTGATCTCCTGACTCCCAATTTCTAGATTTTTTTTCATCAAAATATGCTGACTTCTTTGGAGACATAGAAATTTGGGACTTGGGCTCTCATTGGGATTGTATTGGAAAAGAGACATTCAAGAATAAAGAAGGGAAACACGTCCATGCTTGGGGATATGGAACATGCAGGCTAAATGATGGAGAACCCAACTTACCCAGGAAGTGACAGACTTAGCAACCATTGCCTCTTCTTCTGTGTCGCAATTTGCGGGAACTGAGGACTTCAGAGACCATGGAGCTATTTGAGAGAAAAGTTATAATGAAGGCGAGCACTGTAGTCTTGTGTCTTCAGATTCCCCAGGCCAGAAATCCCTTTAAACATGTTTGTAACCAACCTTAGGCTCTTCAGAAATGTGACTTGAGATTTGGGTTCTGTCCCTGGACCATGAAATGGATTATGGCATGAAAAGTAGTGTGTTATATATCAAAATCTAATAGGAGAGACAAGACAGGGAAAGAAATTTCTGATTGCCTAGAAACCAGAATATGAAAAATACAGAGAAGTCAAATACATATGAATTAGGAGAGAAACCCCATTCAAGGATATTAGGAAAGGCTTCCTAAAAATGGCAATATCCAAACTATGAAAAGAAAAAAAAGAAATAAAAGACTCCAATAGTTGGTAGACATTGAGGGAGAAGAGAAGGTATTCAATGTATAGTGAGTAATGATAATAAAGGTAGGAAGATAAGAGAGAACAATAAGGCATCTGGGGTAGTGAGTCTCCAGTCTAGGTTAAAGAGAACCTAAATATGTGTGTATGGGGGATGGGAGAAGCTGGGGAAGCTGGGTGATGGCAATTAAGTGTGAGACTGCTGTAAAAGAAACTTGACATGATATTGGAAACCTGGCCTTTGGTGAGAGTTGTGGCACCCTAAAAAAATACAAATGAGACATTAAGAGAGAAAGTAGAAGAATGGGAGATGGATTAGATAGTGACATTGGGTGAGGAGGCAGTTAGGTATTGGGGAGAAGAAAATAAGCTCAGTTTGAGATATACAGGTGAAGTTATATAGAAGGTGTTGGAAAATCCAGGCATGGAACATTAGGTAGAGGTTAATAGTAAAGATATAGATTTAAGAATGATTTGTATAGAGGTAGTAATGGAATACATGGAAATGAATGAGTTAACCAAGGAAGAATAGAGAAATAGACCAAAAATTGAACTTTGCAAGATACTCACATTTAAAGAATTAGGAAGAGGATGAGTCATAGGGTGATAAATTTTTCAATGACAATGGTGCAGGAATGGAAATATATTTAAAAAACACATATATCCTGTATCAGATTTTTTGTTATCTTGGGGAGGAGGAGATAAGGAAGAAAAAAATTGGAACTCAAAATCTTACAAAAATGAATGCTGAAAATTATCTTTACATGTAATTGGAAAAATAAAATACTAGTGATAATGATTCAGGAAAGCTGTAGACTAAGGCAGGGAGAAGTGTCAGCAAAAGTTGGAGAAAATGAATGGTCATCAATACAGTAGGATCTATTTGGTAACAGTTACAAAATATTAAAGAAGACCAATGGAAAGGACTAGACAAAGATAACAATTTTAAAAATTCAATATTCAATAGACCCCAAAACATAAAATACTTATGAAAGACTTCTTTATTTGATAAAAGTTGCAGGGATAATTGGAAAATGAACTTGCAGAAATTAGGCCTAGAACAGTATCTTAAACCATATTTCACAATAAATTCAAAATGGATATATAACCTGAAAATTTTAAATAATACAATACATAAAATTATAAGGTCATATATTTTTCAGAGGTATGAATAGCAGATGAATTCTTAATGAAACAAGAGTCAGAGGGAGGAAAAAAAGATAAAGTAGACATTACAAGTACATGAAATTGAAAAGCTTTTGCACAAACAAAATCAACACATCTAGAATAAGAAGGGAAAGAGTAAAATCTTAAAGGAAGCCAAGGAAAACAGGAAATAATGGTGTAAATGCATTACAGGCACAGGAGACAGACACTTAAAAAACACTGACCAAGAGATATCTTGTTTCATCTAAGAAACATCAAGGCCCCTGTCCTGGATTGTGAAGTATAGAGATGAAAGTAAAGTGCTAGAAGATTGGAAAGGTATTAAGGGGCTAGGCTGTGAAGATCAAAAAGGGACTTTATATTTGATCCTAGAGATAATAGGGAGTTACTAGAATTTAATGGGAAGGGGTAACACAGCATATGTGTGCTTTAGAAAAATCACTTTATTAACGAAGTGAAGGATGGATTAGAATAGGAGAAACTTGAAACAGAAGGTTATTGCAATTGTCTAAGAGAGAGATGATAATGGCCTGACATAGGACTGTGATTGTGTGACTGGAAAGAAGGGGACCTACAAAAGAGATGGTGAAGGTAGAAAAGACTTCACAACAGAATGCTATACAGGGTAAGTGCAAGAGGAGTTGAGAATAACATTTAGGTTGGAAGTCTGGGTGACTAGGAAGAGGATAGTAGAAAGTATCCTTGACAATAAGAAAAACGATAGAAAGAGGTTTGGGATGGGGAGAAAATCATGGATTTCTGCTTTGAAAATGTTGATTTTTGAGATGCCTATAGGACATCCAGTTCAAGATCTTCAAAAAGCAGCTGATGATGGGAGACTAACTCAGGGAAAAGACAAGGGCTGAATATACAGATCTAAATCTAGATATCTGATTATATAGATTTGCATAGAGATGATTATAGAACCCAGAGGAACTGATGAGATCATCAGGTAGGATAATACAGAAAAAAAGAAAAAAGAAAAAAGAGACCAGAACAGATTCTTGGAGGAGACTCTCTATGGATAATGGAAATGACCTACATGAAGATAAAGATGAAATGGAATGGTCAGACAGTTACAAGGAGAATTAGGAGAGAGAAATGTCACAAAGACAGTATTCCTGAAAATATTCAGAAGAGGGTGACCAATAAGAGAGTTTCATTTCGCGCTTTGTAAATTTGCCAAGATGAAGGATGGGAATAATCAAATCTGAGGGGTTGTGGAAAGAAATCCACTAATACATTGTTGGTGGAGCTGTAAATCTGTACAAGCACTTTATAAAGCAATTTGTAATTATGCAAACAAAATGGTCAAAATGTCAATATTTTAGGGCAGCTGGTAATGCAGTGGATAGAGCACCTGCCCTGAAGTCAAGAGGACCTGAGTTCAAATCTGGCTTCAGACACTTAACACTTCCTATCTCTATGACCCTGGGCAAGTCACTTAACTCCAATTGCCTCAGCAAAAAAATAAACAAACAAATAAATAAATGAAATGTCAATATTTTTGTTCCTAGAGATTCTAATGTTAGGCATATATTTCAAGAAGTCCATTGACACAAAGAAAGACTCCATGTACATTAAAATATGGACATCTATGTGACATAGTGGATAGAGTGATAAGCCTAGTCAGGAGAATCTGAGTTTGAATCTGGCCTCAGACACTTAACTGAACTGTGATTCGAAGTCAGTCACTTAACCATATTCATTTCAAGTTTTCTTACCCATAAAATGAGCTGGAGAAGGAAATGGCAAACCATCTCAGTATCTTGGCCAAGAAAACCCCATCATGAAGAGTTGAAAATGACTAAACGATAACAATAAAAACAACAACAAACCCTAAAATATTTAGAGTCATATATTTGTGGTGTGGTGGCAAAGAATTAGAAACAAAGTAGATGAACATAGGATAGGGGAAAGCTAAATAAATTATACTATATGAATGTGATGGATTATTGAGTGGGTATATTTTCCTTTTCCTAGACTTGTAATTCTCACCTCTTTCCTGAAGAATATGAATCTTATCTTCCACAGTGATTCCTCTCTGACATTCATCTGATCTCCTGACATTGCTGAAGTCCTGATTCCCTTGGACAGGAACTTCTCCAGCACCAGTGGTTCCTGGGTTTTCTCCTCCTTGTGCTGCTATAGTTCTAAAAAGAGGTCCTGGGGAACAGTGGGCTTTCTCCTGGCTTCCCGGAGGCTTTCTCTTCCAATTCCATTCTCTTCTCTTCTCCATTTCAATTCTAATTTCTGAGGAATGTGGTCTGACCTGTGGACCCAGGATGTGGGGCCTCCGTGGCAGTGGGTCTTGAACTGGAAGCTTTTCTGAGTTTCTAATGTGAGTCTGAACCACAGGAAGTCCTCTCTCAGAAGTCTCAGGCTGTGCCCTAGAGAACTGGAGGCCGCTATGAAGCAGAGAGAGGAGGAATCAACTTGAGGAATCATATACCTATCCTGCAGACCAATGCCCAGTATTCTTAGAAGAAGGCTGAAACCCTGGAACAACAACCAAAAACCCCAACTCCACCACGTAACACGGAGTTGGGAAAAGCCCTAGACTGCTGCTTCTGACTTAGCTGTGCAGTATTAGGTAATATACTTTCACTCAGGCTTTATTCTCCCGGCTCACTGCATAAGAGGGCTGGACTAGACAGCTTAGCTCTGTTTTTACAAAGCATTGTCACACTGGGCTAGTTTCTTCCCCTCTCTAAACCTCAGATTTCTCCTCAGGTTGTAGCTATATTCTAACAATTAGAACTGTCCAAAGGTGAAATGTATTGCTTTGTTCCTTCTCACTAGATGTCTTCAAACAAGCCCTCGTCAGGTATATTGTAGAGGGGTAACTTTCAAGTAAAGATTGGATTATTGTGGCTCTGAGGCCATTTCTGAATTTAAGATTCTAGTTCCAATTGTTGATTGACATTTGCATTATTAATTGACTTCTGTTTGTAAGATGTGACTATATAGATTCAGAAATGTTAGGGCTGAAAAAGACCATGGAGATTATTTAAGACAATCTTCAGACAGACGTGACTTGTGAGGGACTTATGGGGAACTTTCTACAGGGAAACTCCTTCCACAGATATAGATTGTTTTCTAACATATTTTTTGAGGGTTGTCTGGGGACATGAGGGGCTTAAATAGCTTATCCAAAGCCACAGAGCTAGACTGTGCCAGAGGAGGCCTTGAAATTAAATTTATACACCAAGTGCTTGCTCTCCATTCACCCTATCACATTGCCCCTCATTGTATTATAGAATATTGCATCAATTTATAGAATCAGTTAAATTGGAGAATTTCAACAATCCTGGAACAGAAGAAGAAAAGTCAGTAAAGGAGGCGAGGGCTTCTAGGACAGTAGTTTAACATTAATATTGGTGGGCAAATGTAACAATGTCACAAGGAAAAATTAAAAAATAAAATAAAATAAAAGACTGCAGTAGGAGTCAGAAGACTTGGCGTCTTCCAGAATAAAGCCTGTTCAAACACTTTCTGTGCCTATTTCCTCAGCAGTATCTTGCTCACAAAGGTAGATGTCGTTATTTTCCCCTCCTAAATGCACACACTGGGAGAGGAGCCCCGAGTTCGAGTGCTCCCTCTGACACGCGTGCGCAAAGGCATCACTGAGTCTCGGTGTTCCGCGCACCTCGGACTCTCGGACAATCCGCACTGGCAGAGGGAGGGCCCTCCCACGGGAGTCTCCCATCGCCACGTCCCAATCCCGACTAGTCTAGTTATTGCTGATGATGTTATTAACACTCCCGCCCCTTTCCCACTCACCGCACAGCCCCTTCTCCAGTTCCTCTCACTCCCCCTCCCACAGCCGCGTTCCATCTCTCTAGCCCGCTCCCACTCCCCTCAGCTCCGTTTCCCAGACGACTCACCCGTGCCTACACTCCCAGCTAGCGGGACAAAGCACTGGTCCATCAGTCAGGCCCAAGAGCAAGTACGCATGCGCTAGAGACGCTACCAGCCTACATTTCCCGAAAGCGTAGGAGATTGGTCGCGCCTGCGCCCTGCTCAGAAGGGTGGAAGTGGAATTGTGGGAAATGGAATTCACGAGGAAGAATTCCGGCGGTAGGGGGTTGGGAGGAACTCCGACTGCGCAGGCGCTCTGTCCGTCTATCTTTGGGGCTGAGGTGAGAGTGCGGCAGCAGTAGTTATTATCGTTTCCTCTACTCGGAGAGTGACACTGCGTGTGAATCAGGCGATCTCGGAAACAGATGGTTTTAAACAAAACTAAAAGGAGGTGGAGGTCTCATGTTTCTCAGTTTGACATTTAAAATCCGTGACAATCAAATTTCTGCCAAACGTAGGTTTTCTGCTGGTAAAAATATAGCACCCCAAAACTACTGGGGGGAGGGACGAAATGGGGGGAGTAAGGGAAAGGAGGGAACAAGCATATATTAAGCACCTACTACGTTTTACTATTACAAATATCTCATTGGATTCTCACAACAATCTAGGGAGGTAGGTGCTATTGCTAGCCCCATTGTACAGTTGAGGAAACGAGGGCCGGCCCAGCATCACATCTGGGAAGTGTCTGATTTAGGATTTAAACTCGTCTTGCTGATTGCAGGCCCATTGGGCCACCAAACTGGCAATGGGGCTTTGTAGATGACAAATCTGGTTGATGTACCATACCTTGTTTCCTTAAACTTTTGTTTTCCTACAATTTTATATTGAAGTAAAGCCAAAGAGTTATATTGGGAATGCTGAGTAAACAGTTTGGGAGGAAAGATAGACTTAGCTTAGCTTTTGAGTACTCTGCCTTTCGTTGTTAGCTGGGTGTGGAGGTTTTGTCTTAAGAGGGGGTCAATCACTGAACTGTAGGAGATTGGAACTAAGATGGCCAAGGAAGAGAAACTCCAAATCTGGATGACTAGGAATCAGAAGCCAATGGAGAGCAGATATCCAGCTGCCACCAAGTACCAGAGCACCTGCAGAACAACTCCTGGCAAGTGAGAGCAAGGTTGGAGATGCCCCAGTCATCACTGGGCAAACTTAAGTGAGAGCAAAGCCATGATGTCATATCTATAATACTATACCCTCAAAAAAATGGGTTATCCTTTCATGGGTGTGTCCTGGTCATGTTGAGTGATTTCAGTCATATCTGATTCTTTGTGACTCCACCTGGGATATTCTTGGCAAGGATACTGGAGTGGTTTGCCATTTTCTTCCCTATCTTATTTTACAGATGAGTAAACCGAGACAAACAGGGTTAAGTAACTTGCTCAGGGTTACACAACCAGTAAAATCAGATTTGAACTCGAGAATAAGTCTTCCTGATTTCAAATTCAATATTCCATCCACCATGCCACCTAGCTGCCTTATGTATTCCTTATATATAATTTTCCTTATGTATAATCCCTATGCATGATCATTTTCCCCGTGTCACCTCTCATATTTCTCAAGTGCAAAGTTAGAGAATCCACCTTAGATACTCATAGGGACTATTTGTGTCCAACTTGTGGCAGAGTATCCTAAGCTCCTGTTGATCTGATCAGCCATTATCAGTCGCAATAACTTGACTCAAACATAGTGATGTTATTTTGGTTCTCTTAGAGAATGAAGGACAATTATTTTCCCCATCAAATGGGCATATATTTGTGGGAGTATGATTTAGGTTTGAGGGAAATGTTCTAAAATGCTATTTTATTAAATGCCTTTGAAGTATTTGTATTCTCTGGCTGACTAGAGATAAAGGAAATACATCTGTGAGGACTTGAGTTACAGTTCTTAATAGATTTGGACCTAGAAAGTATTCTGAAATCCATGTCAAAGATGCTTTTAGGGTTTTTACATTTTTTCTCCTTCCTATCCATTTTCTCTCCTCCATACCTGGAAATTACTCTATCCTCAACTTAATATTTTAGATTCCTTAGCTTCCTCAAAACTTAGCTCAAATAAAAGGCCTATTCTGAGTCCCCTGTTACTAGCACTTCTAACCCACTTATTGCAAGGTGTGGACATAGACATATAGACCTCAGCCCTAACTACAGGGCTGCCTACACACAGGGCTGCACTGACTATAATGTCCACATCATAACAAACACATTACTTTGTTTCAGCCTACTCTTCTTCCTGAAAGCAAAGAAAGCGCTGGGTCCCTGAGAAGCCCTGAGCTAAGATCCGCTTCGTGTCTCATTTAAGCTGTTTTCCCTCTCTGGAATGCCCTAGTTTACCACCTCCACTTTGAAATCCCTAACTCCCTTCAAGCTTCAATTGAAGTGTCAACTGCTTTAAGAGCTTTTGCCCCAATTGTTAGCGCTCCTTCCTTCCATTACATTGCTTTCTATTTCCCCAATTATTTTATGTGTTATTTTCCCCTAGCAAAACCTAAGTACCCTGAGAAATGGTTCATTTTGACCTGCTATGTATGCATTGTACTTAGTGTAAGTGAAATGACATTATTGCAGGTATTTGGAAAGGAGACCCGCAAAGACTTCTGGGAAATGGAGTCGGAGACTGGATTCGAGGGCAGGTAAAGTCGCAAGAGAAAGATGGGTTCCTCTTGCTGTTCAGGGCAGGATATGCAATAAGCGCTCAATTAATTAATCAGCGTCAATTGCTTGCGCCATTAGGGAGAGCGCTTGCTCATAGTAATCTCTGGACTCCATTTCCCAGAACATTCTGATACGGTTCTGCTCACATCACCCGTACCAATCTCGTTTTCTAGAAGCCCTCCGCAAATGTCAGTTTGCTCTGGTCGTTTTAGAGCGCGATGGGTTCTGGGAATCATAGTTCAACGGCTTAGTCCGCACAGGCGCAGTAGTCTTTGGAGCCAGAGCTCGGCTCTTTGTTCTTCTGGCGACTGGAAGGTGAGTCTTGTCCCAGATAAATCCTGGCTCCCCTTGCTGGCTTGCTCCTAGTATCCCATATCAGGAGTTACCGGCTTGGAGACAGAGATGGATCGGGAAGGTTTTAGATGAGGCGGTTCCTTAGGGATGGATGGGTGTGGAAGGGGATTCCCGGGGGTTAGGGGAGAGTTTGGCAGGGGAGGTCTGACGTCAGCCCCCCCGCTGTGAAGAGACTTCGAAGAAGGGCGGGGCCTGCGGAGCTGAGAGGGCCTGACGTCAGAGACCGGGCAGGTCCTGGGAAGGGATGCTGGACCCCGAGTTTCTCCTGACTGCTTGTCCGAGCCTGGATGGGCGTTGGGAGGAGCTGCTTCAACGTCTGGGATTGGGTGTAAGCGCCCTATACCCATGTGACAGTGTGTATTTGACTGCATCATTATCTGGAGTTCTGGGTTGGGTTCTAGGCGCCATATTTTATGAAGGGCGTTGATAAACTTGAGTGGGTCCAAAGAAGGGCAGCCAGTATGGGGATGGAGATCATGCCATCAGACTCAGTTTGTGGGAGTGGGAATGTTTTTTGCCTTGAGAAGAAAAGGGAAATGGGTTCTAGAGCAGGATAATTTGAGGAGTTGGCATTCAAAGCTCTTCCTCAGTTAGCCCCCACCTTCTTACACCCCGCCGGGTCTTCGATCCAGCCTCCTTGTTTGTCCTCCAGCAGGACACTCCGCTTCTCCAGGCAGTTTCTCTGGCTGTGCCTAGATCCCTCTCCTTGCTTAGTCCATCTCGTGGCTTCCCTTGTTTCGTTCAAGTCCCAGCTAAAATCTTACCTTCTACGGGAAGCCTTTTCTGAGCCTCCTAAGACTAATACCTTCCTTATATTGATTAACTATTTATTTGTAAATAGCTTGTTTGTACATAATTTTTTTGCATCATTTTTCTCCTCCATTAGAGGGCAGAAACTTTTTCCTATCTTACCCACAAGACTTGTCACTCACTCCTTTCTATTGATTATCTCCTACTTATCTTGTTTGTACATAGTTTTTTGCATCATCTATTAGAGGGCAAGAATTTTTTTCTGCCTTACCCTTAAGGTACTTAATAAATACTTATTGACTGATAATATATACCAAAGCCTCTTAGGATCTTCAAGTTGCTTTCAAAACTTAGATCATTACATCTACAATAGATTTTTACAGATGTCCACAGCTGCTGATAGCCACTCTCCCAATTATTTTGTATTTATTTTGCATATATTTTATATTCATTTATATATTATACATAGTTTCCTAATCAATCCACAAGCATTTTCTAAGTGCTTACTCTGTGGCAGTAATAGTGCTGGGCAATGGGGATACACTGCCTTCACAAAGCTTACACAATCTAATAGAATATAAAACAATGTTTAAGGATAAAGATAATTGGAGGATTCAGTCAATAAACATTAAGAGCTTTTTCTGTTGCTAAATGTTGGTGATACAAAAAGAAGAAAGACAATTCCTGCCCCCTAATTACAATCCACCAGGACAAGTCAACAGGCAAACAAATACATACAAAGCCAGAGATGGACAAGATAAATAGGAAATGGCTGACAGAGGGGAAGGATGAGAATTAAGAGGGGTTAAGGAAGACATCCAGAGCAGAAAATGGAGACTATTCTAGGCATGGGGGGATGGTGGGGAAAAAATGCTGGGAGATGGAGTGTCTTTAAGGAACAACTAGGAGACCCAAATCACTGGATGAAATAACTGGTGGGATGTAAGCTGTTAGAGGACTAAAAAAATAAAGGTGGCTAGGTAATGGAGCCTTTGAATGCCAAAAACAACATAATCTTAGAAAGAAGATACAAACATTAAAGAAGCTTAGGAAAGGCTTCTTTCGGAAGGTGAGATATTTTCTGGGACTTGAAGGAAGCCAGGGAAACCAAAAGATAGAGGTGAGGAAGAAAATGCCTGCAGTTGGGAGATGTTCCTCCTCATGTGCAGAACAGCAAGGACACCAATGTTGCTGCATGGAAGAAGACAGGAGGTATGTGGAGAGGAGGAACAGGAACACTGGAAGGGGACCAAGCAAAAATCAGAAGATTTATATTTGATACTGGAGGTAATAAGAAGCCACATCAACAACTGATTGGAGGCTGGACTGGATCCGTAGGGGAAAACTTAAATCTGAGAGGCCCCAGGCTACTGCAGTAATCCGGGTGGGAGGTGATAAAGGCCTGTACTAGAAAAGTGGTCATGTAAGAGGAGAGGAAATATTGAGAATTAGTATCAAGGGAGAAACAAGAAGACTTGGCAACAAATCGGATATGAGGGGGGTAAAATAAGAGTTGAGGATAGTACCTAATTATGAATTCCTCCCTAGAAGATGTATATATTTTGAAGTAGTTGAATAGAATTTCTCTCATTGTTGCCTCCTAAGCCTGATAAGCCCTTGACATGATAAGCATTTAACAATGCTTGCCTGTTCATTCAATCTATCTATGCCCTCTATCTAGCTATCTAGCTATTCATTCACCCATCTATCTATCTCTATCTCCTTCCATCTGATTATTCTCAGAACTTTATAAATTTTATAAAAATATTGATATTTTTGTAGATTTATTTTGTATTTCTATTACTTTACTCAAGTCATTAACCATTGATTAGTTTGTTTTCTGCTTCTCTGGGGTTTCCTAAGTAAAACATAATGTAATCAGCATATCATGATAATTTTACATATGTTTTATGTTTGTATGTATTAATTGTTAACAATAATTAATATTTACATACTGCTTACTGTGTGCTAAGTGTTGTGCTAAATGCTTTACTGTTATCTCATTTGATCCTCACAGCAATTCAGAGGGATAGGTACTATTATTATACCCATTTTACAGATAAAGAAACTGAGAGAAAAATAGGTTAAATGACTTGCAGTCTGATATCAGCAGCATACATCTAATAAATGTCTGAAGTTATATTTAAATTTACATATTTCTGACTTCAAGCCCAGAGCTCTGCTCTTGGCACCACATAATACCCCTACTTACATATTGTTTCTTTGATAGAATGTAAGCTTCTTGAGGACAAGAACTGTTTTATTTTGGTTAATATATATCCAGCACCTATCACATTAGTTATCAGGTAAATAAATCTTAGATAAATATGCCTGCTGATTTACTATGGATTAGATGTATTCTGCATGGACTTTTTGTTAGAACTCGTATAAGACAATGTCATTTTGTGAGGAAAATAATTTCAGTTTTTTGGAGGGAGGATTTTCAATAGTATTTTATTTTTTCAAATACATGTAAAGATAGTTTTCACCATTCATTTTTGTAAAATTTTTGTGTTCTAAATTTTTCTCCTTAATTCCTCCTCTCTCCAACACACCAAGCACTCTGATATAGGTTAAATATGTGCAGTCCTTTTAAGCATATTTCCATATTTGTCATGTTTTAGAGACATCAGACAAAAGAAAAAGAAATATAAGAAAGAAAAAAACAAATAAAAAAGTGAAAATACTATGCTTCAATCCATGTTTAGTCTCCATAGCTTACTCTCTGGATGTGATTGGCAGAAAATATTTTCTAATATTTAGACTTGTCCAAAAGTGAAATAAAGTATCTCAGCTGATTGTGGGTTCTCTTTCCCCAGAATTCTTCAAACAAACGTTTATTACCTCTTAGAACCATTGATCTTGAATGGCCATCAGAAGCCATTTCATCCAACCCCTCATTTTATAGATGAGGAAATTGATGTCCAGAGAAGTTAAATGACTTAGCCAATGTCATAGGTCTGTGTTAGAGGCAGTTTTTGGATTCAGATCTCCTAACTCCAGAGTCAGTGCTCCTTCCCTTGTACCACCTGGAATCTTCTTCAGGTATGGATTAGACAAAGTGATCTCTGAGGTCTCTTTTAGCTCTGTGAATCTGAACTCATTTCAGGAACTTGATTTGTGCTGTTCAACGGATCAAGGTCCCCAACCTATTAAAGGAGGACAGGGGATAAGACCTACTATTTCATTGGTGTAGGGAATTCCTAGCTGAAGAATCTGTACCATGGTAGGTTGGCATCTTCTCTGCAATTGATTCAATAAGAAAATAAATTATTTGTCCACAGTCACGCAGCCAGGCAAGAATTAGAATCCCAGTCTCTTTGGCTTCAAGGATAGCTCTCTATCCACCATGCCATATGGTCTTTGCTAAAAGAGATGACTTCTTTATTGAATCATAGGATTATATATAGTTCTAGGATTTCAGGACCAACCCCTCATTTTGTAGATAAGGAATTGAGACCCAGAAAATTTAAGTGCCATCCCCAGATTGTAAACAGCAGAACTGGCATTCCTACAAGATCTCAGACCCTCATTCCCCATACTGTTTCTACCATATCACAGTTGTTTGTAATGTTCTTTGAACAAAACTTTTTTTAGAATTTTTACTGTAGCTTTTTGTTTTTACATCGCACAATCAGTCATTTGTATATGCTCTATTTTTTTCTCTCTTATATCACTTGGAAGAAAAAGATAAACAAAAATAATCTCTACTGTCTAGCTCAGAGGTCCTCAAACTATATAGCCTGCGGGCCAGATGGGACACCTGAGGAAGATTATCCCCCTCACCCAGGGCTATGAAGATTCTTTATTTAAAGGCCTACAAAATAAAGTTTTTGTTTTTACTATAGTCTGGTCCTCCAACAGTCTGAGGGACAGTGAACTGGCCCCCTATTTAAAAAGTTTGAGGACCCCTGGCTCTAGCTTTTGTAGTTCCCTTGCTACCTCTGCAGGAGGAATATATCTATCTGATTCAGCTATTCAGAGAATGGCTTCCTTTTTAGTGCTGTATTTATATTGTTGCAGACATTATGTATATTATTCTCCTGGTCCTGCTTATTTAACTCTGCATGATTTATGGAAAGCTTCCCATGTTTCTTTGAAATTTCATATTCATAAGATCATAGAACTAGATCTAGAAGGGAACCAAGTATGGGAATACTTAGATATCTATCCCAGGTCTCATAGTTTAAGGATGAAGAAACTGAGGGCTATGGATATTGATTTGCCAAAGGCCTTACTGGTAACCAAGCATGCATTAGAGACAAAATTTGAATTCAGGACCTCTGAATCTAGGAACAGTACTATTCATTGTTCTAACTGCACAAGTCTCCCATTATATTCCTATAACACAGTGTGTTCACCCCTTTTCCATTTAATGGCCTTCTACTACGTTTCCAATTCTTTACTTCCACAAATTAGTACACATTGAAACTTTTAAAACTTGTAAAATTAAATATTTGTAAATGTCATTTGTTTTTTAAATCACTTAAAAGTTCTCCTTGCATCCCTTTTTCCTCTCCCAAAGAGCTAAGAATAAAAAAAAGAGAAAGAAAAAAGAGAGCAAAATTTCAGCAAAGCTGATCAATATACTTAACAAATGACATTATTATATATAATGTATCACATTTGTGATTCTCCTGCCTTTGCAGTGGAGCAGGGGGAAATGTTTTCTCATCTCTCTGAGCCTTTCTGGTTTTGAGTCCCTTGAGCTACATCTCTGTGCCTAGGATTGGTATCACCAGATCAATAGGGAGTACTGGCTTTTCTTACCACTAAACTAAAATTCTAAATTGTGTTCAAGAATAGTAGGACCAACTTACACCTTAACCAGAAGTATAGCAGTCTGCTTATCCTCCCATTGCTCACCCCCATACTTCAGATTTTTGTATCATCTTGGCCAGTTTTTTGGGAGTGATTTGCATTTCTCCTATTATTAGTGATCTGGAGCCTACTTTCATGTGGTTATTGATAATTTACAAGCATTATTAACTTGGTCAGGCTTCTACTACTTGATTGGCAGTGTACCATTTTGTATGCCTGTTGGCTATGATATGATAAAGATACTGGATTTAGAGTTAAGTGCAAGGGTTTGAGTCTTGCCTTTGCTTCTGACTTAGAGCAAATCTCTCCATAGAATCACACAGTCTCAGAAGTGGGAGAGATTTTAAAGTCGACCAAATTTGGCCTCAACCTGAAAAAGAATTTTTTCTACAACAACTTGAGATCTGTGGACTTTGTTATTTGAATTTTGATGGTGTAGTTCAGTTGGCTTTCTTTGTAGTCCTTTGCATTTCATCCTGTGTGTTTAAACCGTTCTGAGAAAGGGTCCATGGGTTTCATCAGGTCCCCAAAGGGATCCATGGCACAAAAATGGATGAGAAACCTCGTTCTGCAACAACAAGGAAAGGTCATACACCTTTGGCCTAAAGATGCCCAGTGAGTGGTGGTGGTAAGGAGGCACAAACCCACTACCTCACAGAAACTTAACCAGTCCAAGTTTTAGTAATTAATCCTTAGGAGCTCTTTTCCCTCACACCACGCTTTGTTCTGCAGCTTTCACCACTTGCTTCTAGGGGTTAGGGGACAAGACCCGAGGTTGAATCTGGCTCAGACCCTTATTAGCTCTGTGACCCGGGGCAAGTAACTTCACCTGTTTGCCTCATGTTTCTCAACTGTAAAATAGGGCAATAGCAGTGTTGTGGCAAAGATCAGATGAGACTATGTGCATAAATTTGTATAAAGTGCATGATTCATAGTGAGCACTATATAAATGCTTCTGCCCTCTGGGGCTAAACTGAACTGGCTAATCCTCATTCACGTGAAATCCTTCAGATACATGGAAAACCTGTGTCAGCTGAGCCTTGGGCTAAATATGCTCAGCTCCATCCCTCCTGTGGCAGGCCTGACTGGCCCAGTCATCCTGCTCTTCTTTCTGTGGATGTTCTCCAGTTTAATGAAGTATTGTGCCCTAAAATGTTGTGCCCATCCAATTCTGCAAAAAGTGATGATGTCCTTCACACATAAGTCTTCCCAGGTCCACTGGGATGGTCGATCTTAGCTCTGACCTTCCAGGGCTTCCCTTTACTCATCTTCAAATGCTATGCTGCTGTAAGAGATGTGTTACCGAACTAAACTCATCTTGTGCTAGTTTGTACATCTAGGATGTCTGCCCATCTCTGCAGGGCCCAGGTTTGGAATGTATGATGGTGCTGCTGGTCCCCTCCTGCTGACGCTGGCTTTTGGTGGGCTCTGTAGTGGCTTGAGCTTGGGGGCACCAGAGACAGGGAGATTGTCGGTGTGGGGGAGACAGCTGAGCACCAGGACAAAGGTCCCAGTTAAAGTGATATTGTATTTGGTGTCCCCATCCTGCCTCTCCTCCCAGCTTAAGTCCCACAGGAAGATGGAAGAAGATTGCCAGGGGAGCAAGACTGAAGCCAAGAAGATCCACCTCAAACATCCTGGGCTTCCCGGCAGAGACGGATGTAAGAACAGATACGGGAGCTGTTGGGGCTGCCACAAGTTTGTTCGTCTTCTGTAGGAAACAGTTCTTGGGCAAAAACAAAACACTTGAGATATGTCGAGGGCTGACTGTGGAGGACTTGGCTGAGGCTTTCTTGCTGGAGGAAAGATGAGAATTAGAAATAGGATGAGGTGGGTGTGAATCTGTCCATGTATCCTTGTATGTCCCAGCGTGACCTATGACTCTGCCCTCTAGGTTGGGTCCCACAGTCATAACCATCCAGTTTTTGTCATGCCCAAGTTATGGAAACATCCTCTTTTTTCTTAATTAAACTGAAACAAGATTAGTTTTTCTTTTTTCTTTTTCTTTTTTTTAAATAATTTTTTATTGACAGAACCCATGCCAGGTTTTTTTAACAGCATTATCCCTTGCACTCACTTCTGTTCCGATTTTTCCCCTCCCTCCCTTCCTCCCTCCTTCCCTCCCCACCCTCTCCCAGATGGCAAGCAGTCCTTTACAGGTTAAATAGGTTACAGTATATCCTAGATACTCTTGTTGCACAGGAAGAATTGGATTCAGAAGGTATAAATAACCCTGGAAGAAAATCAAAAATGCATGCAGTTTATATTCATTTCCCAGTGTTCGTTCTTTGGGTGTAGCTGCTTCTGTCCATCCTTGATCAATTGAAACTGAATTAGCTCTTTCTATCGAAGAGATCCACTTCCATCAGAATACATTCTCAAACAGTATCGTTGTTGAGGTATATAATGATCTCCTGGTTCTGCTCATTTCACTTAGTATCAGTTAAGATTAGTTTTTCAAAGGGTTTATTTGTGCTTAGAAACTAAGAAAAAAATTAACCTGTATTATGATCCAAATAGAAACATGGACTTTGTAGCTTCTTTGGATGCCAGATTACATTGCTGAGTTTGCCATTTGTTCAAACCTTAGGCCTTTCTCCCATGAACTGCCCCACTTCCAACTTGGGTGGTTGTTTTTTCTAGCCAGAGGATATGATTTCATAGGGAAGTTAGGTGGTACAGTGGACAGAGCAATGTCCTGGAGTAAAGAGTCAAAAGTACTGAGTCAAATCTGGCCTCAGACACTTTTAGGTGTATGACCCTGGGTGAGTCATTTCACCCTCTTCACCTCCATTTCCTCATCTGTAAAATGAGCTGGGGAAAGAAATTGCAAACTTCTAGTGTCTTTGCCGAGAAAACCCCAAATGGGATCACGAAGAGTTGGACAAGACTGAAATGACGAAACAACGACAACAATATGATTATATAACTTTCTTATGGAATTTTATCTCCTTCCATAGTCTATTTTGATACCTCTTCATGGCATGGAGGTAATGTCAAATTTAATGGGGAATGCCATCCAAGAG
The DNA here is from genome assembly GCF_016432865.1 of Antechinus flavipes. Lineage (NCBI taxonomy): Eukaryota > Metazoa > Chordata > Mammalia > Dasyuromorphia > Dasyuridae > Antechinus > Antechinus flavipes. The sequence goes on along the minus strand of NC_067398.1, from coordinate 662,657,140 downwards.
AAAGGTTTGTTCCTGCTGTCTGAGGATCAGCCTAATTAAGCATGGAGAGCCTCCCTAATAGGATATTAGTCATTTGGTCATGAATTCTTTGGTATCAATAACCAAATAATCCAAAGGCTCTAGTTCTGTGCCACCCCTTCCCTTCCACTAAAAAAAGGTAGCAGAGAGTGCTAAGGATCATACCATTTGTAGACAAATTTATATACAAATATGATAATTATTGGTATCCTGAGACCAGAGGGCATCTAAACAGAAGGATGTCTAGTAGTCTCCTTTGGGAGAGAGAATGAAAGCAGTAGTGGAGTTGGTTGACTTGTGCATGGTTTTATGGAACAATTTATCTTACTGTGCAATGCTAATGATGAGCATATTTGTAAAGGAGGGACCATCATGAAGATAAGAGTTTATGTGCCAATATCTATTGCAGAATATGATAATGTAGAAAAATTCTAATAACTTGGTAACATTCTCCCAACCAAATCAAACACATACTTGATATTGGTGATTTCAATGTGATGTGGGGCTCAGGTGAGAACAGGAAAAAAAAAAAGCCACTGGAAAACATGATTTGTGATTGAAACATGAAACAAGCCAATGGCTTGTAGATTACTCAAGAAATTTCATACCTATATATCAAATACTTCTTCAAAAAGAGAGTCAAAAGGGCTAATTGGATATGGAGAACACCAAGCATACAATGAAATGGACTATTTTACCAGGTAATATATAATCAGTGGTATCAGTTAAGCAATAGCTACATTAAATGTTGAAATCAGTACCAAATTAGAATAAAGGATAAATGTGAGAAGACAATGATTCCCAATATGAATATTAAATATTAATAATTTAATAATGAATATTTAAAAACTGCTGACTCTGAAAAGTGAGAAAAGAATAAAAGTAAAGACATCGAGTTTGATTATTTCTTAGAGAAGTTTTAATAAATAAAAAGTCAGTGCCATAATGTGGAGACTGAAGGAGCTCAGGACCTGCCTCAGCTAGGGAACATGCTTGTCAAATGGATAGACATGAAAGCTAAAGACCAAACCAGTTCCACTTCATTTACAGAAAATTCTGCAAATGGCAATATTCTTACAAGTGACACGGAATTTTAAGAGATAACAATTTTGTGATATAGTCAGACTATGCAGCCTAGACTCTTAACTAAATCTAAGGTGATGAAATAAGCAAAAATGTAAAACTAACACTTGGATTCAAAAAAGTCATAACATAAGGTATCATATATTTAGATTTGAAAAGGGTTGTAGAGATTTCTTAATCCATTTTATATTTTACATATGTGAGAATTGAAGCTCAACTTAAATAATTTGCCTGAGGTCACACATGGGGCAAGTAACAGTGCTGAGGTTTGAACCCATGTCCTTTGATTCCAAATTGAGACTATATGCTGCCTGTCAATATTCTGAATACAAGTGAGGGAGGCTTGCAAATTTGTGTTTTCTCTGAAAAAGATCTATAGTGGACCACAAGTTCTAGGAAAACTTCTATTTACTGTCTTCTGCACTGTGCGGAGTATGCCCTCACTAAATTTGCTATACTTATGAAGAAAACACACTCAGTTAAAAATGTGAGATCTGAGGGAAGAGGTTAGTGATGAATTAGGACATTACAAAAGGATTTGTCATGGACAATGAGTTTGTGCTTGAATTGTATTGGAGAATAAAGAATGGGATATATTGCATTTTGGAAATTATATAATGCTCTTAGGATCCTAAATTACTTGATTATATGAAAAACCATTATTCGACACCCATAATTTCCTATAGTAATAGGGAGTATAAATCATGGAATAATACTATCTTAAAGTAGAATAAAATTTGTGATCCAAAATCTATTGTAAAAACATGAAGAATATATTTCCAATATTTAAAAATTTATAATTAAATTATAAATTTCCAATTTATATTAACAGAGATGACTTATGTGAGAAAAGGGATTCATAAGGCTTCAAGGACATGCATGTTTGGAAAAGGACTGTCCATATGCTAAATGAAAGGTACAACAGATTCCTTTTCCTTTCTCCTTCCCAAGTATTGATTGATATCCATGAAATATTAAAAACAAAATTTGAGGAAGGCCTGTAGCTTATTGACTAGTTCATCTTATGTAGAAATTATAAGAAGACATGGATATAAAAAGGGGCAGGTCAGTTTCAGTCTACATGACAAGAGGAGCTCATTAGGAGATCATGGACCTATTGGAATGATTTATGAATTATAATTATCAATAATAGGTTGAATTATAAATTGAATTATAATTATCAATTATAGATTGACATTGTGCCATTAATCTCTGTCCTTTGAGTCCATTACTTCAATTATTAAAGCATCTAACAATAAAACCTTTCAGTTATGTTTCCATTTGTTCATAAGAATATCATAAAAGATTGTCAGGTATTTTGCTATAATTCAGGTATCCTATGTCTACGGCATTGCCTGTATTGATCTAGTCTATTTAGCCTATCAAAAAGAGAATAATTTTAGTCTGGTGTGACTTCTTGTAATCTATCTCTGCCTTTTCTCTTTGTAAATGCACAGAGACAATCCTTTTTATAATGTGAAGCAGCATCATTTAATGGGCAGAGCTAAACAGTGCAGTGGAGATTTTGGCTTCAGGATATTTATTTACTAGCTGTATGACCCTGGTCAAATCATTTAACCTCTGCCTCAGTTCCTCATCTGTAAAGTGGGGATAATAATGGCGTTATCAAGATCAAATGAGACATTATTTATAAAATGGTTAGCACAGGGCTATGCATCAGCCCTGAAGTCGGGAGGACCTGAATTCAAATCTGGCCTCAGACACTTAACCCCTGGCCAATACTGGATTAGAGAACCAAAAGGTTTTGAAAGTTAAGACTAATAGGCCAGACTTCATAAATCGTTCCAATGGGTCCATGATCTCCTAATGAGCTCCTCTTTCCATGTAGACTGAAACTGACTTGCCCCTTTTTATATCTATGTCTTATAATTTCTACATAGATGAACTAGTCAACAAGCTACAGGCCTTCCTCAAATTTTGTTTTTAATATTTTATGGATATCAATCAATACTTGGGAAGGAGAGAGAAAGGAAAAGGAATCTGTTATACCTTTCATTTAGCATATGGACAGTCCTTTTCCAATTGCCTCAGTAAAAAAAGTTAGCACAGTGCTTGACACATAGTAGACAGATAAATGATTGATTTCCTTCTGTTGTTCCTTCTTCTCTAGAACTATATGCTTTTAGTGTTCTAGGCAACTTAAGATTTAAGTTATATGGTAGGTGCCAGTCAGCATTGATAGAGTTCTTTTTTTTTTTAATTGCTCTACTCTGATGAAATCACAGGTCTGATGTAAAGGAATGTATTATAGAATTTTCCTAGTAAGGAAATTCAAGTTTTATAATCCATCCTCTGAAGATTCTGAATCCACTTTAAGAAAAAAAGGCATTTGTTAATTTCTGCTAATGTTGGACGCCATCTTTTAATCTTGTCCCAGATTTTCTGGACAACAGTTTAATTGGGTGATAAGTTAATTATGTATTTTCTCATAAGACATGACATAAGTAGAAGGGCTGGTGGATCCAGTTATCTTTAAAAAAATCTGCTTTTGGCAAAAGCCCTTATTGCACTGACTCATCAGGTGCCCTTGAGTAGAGTTTCTTCTTGGTGCCCGCCCTCAACCCTCTCTCCTGTGAGGACAGAGGAGAGTGAAGACAGCTGGCGTAATTCAGCTTGGGCTCTAGGATGGACTTGGACCTTAGCTTTTCAATCACTTGCTTTTCTAGAGCATCTGCCAGAATCACATTGGCCAATACAGAGCCCCATGGGCATTTCCAACTCACTGTAACAAAGACACGAGGGAGCAGTGACACTCCTATTTGACTCCCAGGGGTGCACTGAGGGAGAAACAGGAAGGTTTGCCCAAGCAGCCAGCCTTACGAAGCAGATCTCTGAAGGCTAGGCTGGAGGTAGCATGTGCTGGCAGGTCAGGCCACCTGGAAACAGCCCAGCACCTGGAACCCAAGAGCCTGGGCAATGGCAATCCTTGTGCCACCATCCTGGGAAGCAAACCCTGCCAAGGTGCAGCCTGGCCACTGCTGCTGCAGGCCCTGCACGAGAAAGTGCCATCTTGGCTCTGCCCAGTGGTTCGCTGTTGGACACTGACAGGAATTTTAACAGTGGAAATGGCATTAAAGAAGTCCTCCCATCTGCTTTGCTGTTGCAAAGCATGCAGACCATGGGATCCTTCCATCAGACTTAAATGAAAATCTTCCCTCCACTGCAATGTGAACTGCTTGAGGGCAGGAATGATCTTCCTTTTCCATTGTGTCCCCAGCACTTAGCCCAGTGCTTTGCACATGGTAAATGCTTAATACTTTTTTTTCACTCATTTTTTCATTTCCAATCTCACAAGACCTCCCTGCTCACTCACAGTGAGGTGTGCACATTACTACATGGTCTGGGTCATAGGTAGTGACGCTTCAAGTTCATTTCCATGGATTTTGCATTCTCCCCGTGACGCCATTGAGCTGTTCCTTATACTGGGGACATTGTCCCCATGAGTACAGAGAGGTTGAATTGCATGCCCTTTATCACATAGCACATAAAGGACACAATTCTGAATTCAGCCTGTGTCCTAATTCCCAGATACAAGTCTGGGCAAAATCTGAAACCTCAGGCCACAGAGATCGCGTTAGGAGGTCTTGGGGAGGAACGTCCTCGACTTCTCTCTTTGGTCCTAAGAGAGCCACTTACTTCTGTGCCCTTTTTGATCTCTTACTCTGTAGATCCTTCCTGGAGGTGTACAGACAAATTGTCCTGGTAAGTTTGGGAGCCAAAAGGCAGATTTGGGGTCTCATGAATCCTTTCTCCTTCCCCAGCTCTGCTTTCTGAAGGTTCTGCTCTTTCTCAAGAAAGGAGTCTAGAAGAAGCAGCAGCAGTAATGACTTCTGGGTTTCTGGCAGCCAGGATGCAGGTGAGTTAGGGCTCCCTCTCTTTTGAAGTGACATTTTAGTTTTACAGGATGACCCCATTTTCTTCCGTTGCTCATCATCCCTTATCCCTTCTTTCATGTAAGGTCTGTAGGTGTGCCTGAGCAGTGATTACTTTTATCTAGAACCCTCACCCTCTCTTGTTGGATGTAGAGCTGGCATTTGAGCAGGGCAGGAAGCTTAAGAATCATTTGGATGCAACAGATCTTGTGGCTTATGGATTTTTTTAATATTTTCATATTTTCCATCTTCCAGTAGAATGGATTCTGTGTATTATTATATCTTGTATATTTTATTTTATGCATTTAAAAACATTATTCTAAAAGGAATTCATTGTTGTTTGTACTTCATTCTCAAAAAGGACCATGACATCAGGGAATGCTACCATGCATGACGTACAGATGAATTGGATTTAAATCATAAATGCCACCTGACTAAACATCCTTTCTCTGTACCAATGACTTCATTTTACACATGAGGAAATCAAAAAGGAATCACAAATTTCAGAGACTGGTTGCTTCTTATCTCTTATTGCTGATTAGTTGTTATTCAGTCATGTCCGACTCTTCACAACCCATTTGGAATTTTCTTGGCAGGGCTACTAGAGTGGTTTAGCATTTCCTTCTCCAGCCAGTTTTATGATAAGGAAACTGAGACAAATAGGATTAAGTGACTTCCCCAGGATCACCTTGCTAGTAAGTGTCTGAGGCCAAATTGAACTAGGGAAAAGTAGTATTATTCTTAACTTATGCCCCAGCATTATGTCTATTGCACCACCTAACTGCCCTGTCTCTTATTACCTGTTAATCTTCCTATCCAGTCCCAGATTAAGCCTTTAAACTACTTAATATATTTTGCCTAGCTACAGTTCTCCAGGCTTATCTTGTCCTAGTGTGATTATTTCTATGCTAAGCAGTCTGGGACCAGTTACATTTATTTTATGTGGATTTCTTACGAATACAAGGTAACTAGATGGTACAGTGGAATGAACACTGGGCCTGGAGTCAGGTAGACCTGGGTTTAAATACAGCTTTGGATGATTTCTAGTTGTAGAACCCTGAGCAAGTCATTTAACATTTTTTCTGCTTCAGTTTCCTCAGTTGTAGAAGGGGAATAATAATAGCACCCATACCCCATAAGTGTTATAAGGCTTAAATGAGATATTTGTGAACTCCTTAATACTATTCCTGGAACATAGTAGGTTCTTAATTCTTCCTTTCTTCCTTCCTATTAACTATCCTCAACTGGGTGTATAATTTTTTGAAATTTTATGTTTTTGCCCTCATTGTGGAAAATATGCTTGTCTGTAATGTAGAGAGATAAAGGAAGAATCAAGAGAAGGAAGACAGAGGCTAGAATTAGATATCAATTATATGATAATGGCAGAAGAGGAAGGATAGAGTAACTAATTGCTAGAACCAAGGAATGTCTCAGTGCTTTGAGCTGAAGTTCAGTAATTACTGATGTGTTAGAAAATGTGGGAGGCAAAAAGTCCAGTGTCATTAGAAGCTGGTTTTGTTCAGCTGATCCCAAAGCTCAGAACTGATCTCTCAAAGCCCTATACCCTCTAAAATGTGCACACAGAAATCGAAATACAATTCAACTCTATTATCAGTTTTAGCTAAGATCTAGTACTTTAAGTAACTCTTCACAAATAATCTTTTATTTTTCTCTGCTTGGCACTGAGACAAATGCTAAATAGGCTGCTCACATCAAATTTATTATTATTTTACTTTCCTTTTTGAGTGGCTTTAGTGGAATGATTGGGAGGGTCCAAGTTATTCTCTTTTCTTTTTGCTGAGGCAATTGGAGTGAAATGACTTGCCCAAGGTCACACAGCCAGGAAGTGTTAAGTGTCTGAGGTCAACTTTGAACTCAGGTCTTCCTGATTCTAGGGCTGGTGTTCTATCCACTGTGCCATCTAGTTGTCCCTCTTTTCTTTTATATAGTCTTATAATAAAAATTATAATCCAAACAACTGTGTAAAAGATATGATTTCTCTTGCTTTAAGTTTTTTAATTATTAAAAGTAGATAAGCCAGTTCAAAAAAAAACAAAAAACAAAATGTGGCATAGGATATAAATCTATACCTGTTTTTTTTTTTTCCTCCCATATAGCTGTATAATTTTCCCAAAACTTTTATTGAATGATTTTTTTTTTTTTTTTGCTTTTTTGTTTACTTATGTTTTAGTTGGGTTTATGAAGTCTGAATTCAATTCATCAGGCTATACATCTGGTTTCTCTGGTCATTCATGTTTTGAATATGATCTAATTTTTATGATGAACTCACTAAAATAACAAATAGTGACCCATTAAGCAATCGGTAAGTATTTATTAAGTGCCTTTTTGCCAAGCAACACAGAGACAAAAGTGAAACAATCTTTGTCTTCAAGAAGCTAATAGTCTATCAGGGGAATCAAAATATGTCCCTGTTTATCTTGATATAAATATGCATTTATACACACATGTGTAACAGCTAACTAAAAAAACATAGCATAGGTGATTTGATAGTTAGGTCAAAGAACCTGAATACAGAGTAAAGCAGATTTTTATACTAAAAAAAAAATTTAAAATCTAATTATAATAAAAACAATTAATCAGGATACCAAAATTAAATAATCTAATTGGAAGAAAGTTTAGGGTCTTTCCAAGTTGGGAGGGGGAGTACATTTTAGTTAGAGTCTTCTGTTCATAAAATGAAAAAAATGTTGTTTAACTATATCTACCTGCATTTTTGAAACAATATATGACTTATATGATCTAATTTGCCATGGATGAATAATAAAGGGGAATACAGGTGGTAGTAAGATGGAGTCAATTCAAAGACAGAATCTGATTGGATCAGAGAAGATCTATTAAGATTTTCTTCATTTTGTACATGGTGTTCATTTTATCTGATATACTACATCAATACAGAGTAATCATATCTCTATCTCTGGCAATATATAAAAGTAGTAAATGATAAGATAAAATGAAGACAAAATGCAATTAGTTGTTATATATGTTTATGTATATAGTTATATGTATGTATGTATGTAGTTCCTGTATGGGATGCAGCCACTTTTCTTGCTGTCTCACCCCATCTTTCCTTGAACTAGCAAGTCTGGAGTTTCTAAATCAGGACTACCATGTCATGACTACAATTCAGAATCTTTTAAGATCCTAGAGATAACCTTGTTGTAGGGGGGAGGATGTATTCTCACTACTTGCCTACTTTCCTTTTCAGTTCCTGAAACATCATCCTTGTGCTTCCCATTTATACAAAATTAGTCATATCATTAACTCTTAAATATAAAATAATTACTTAATTGTAAGACAAAGTCAAAAATAATGATAAAGTCACAGGTAATATATAGCAATGCTAGAATGATTATGAATATATATGATACAACTATATAACAGCCCACCTATAAATATAGATTAATAAACATAGTGTCTGTGACCACACAGAGAAACCAAGCAGTGGGGCATATGAGTGGGAAAACTCTTGTATCCAGGGCAACTCTCCTTTGAACTGCAGGCCTTGATATACTTGGTCTTCTCAGGAACAGTCAGTTCCATTGAAAGCTGTCTCATCACTGTTCTGTTGGGCAAAGCCTCTTATCTTCAGTTCTTGAGCTAATGAAGCAGTGATCAACTTTTAAAATCAGAGTCACTCTTAACAAGGTGATGAAAAAGTGTTACACTATTGTAGTGTCTAGTGGGTCCCATAGATCATAGAACCCAGAGTTCCCCAGCTTGGGCCTCTGGGCAGTCCATAAAAGCCCAACCAGTTCCTCACCCCATGCTTTATTCTGTCACCTTTTATAACAGACAGCATAGAACTCACAGCCAAACTCAGCTTGGCTCTCTGAGCAATAAAGAGAAGGACCTGCCAGCTACCCTCAGTGTGATGCAGCCTTGGCCAGTGGGTTCTTTGTTTCATAACAAAGTAGCTACAAAAGCTGTCTTTTCTCCCCGTTCCTCCTTAAGCAGAGTGGGCAATAGAAAGTCACCAAGGACCAAGAGTTATTCGCATTAGAATCCAGCTCTCTTTCCAAGCTTTCTTGCCAGCTTCAGAGCCAGGAAGACCTAGGTTCAAGTCTATTTGTGAAACCTTCTGATTAGGCATGACCATGGGCATATTACTTATAAACAACTTGTAAAATCTATGAGATGTAGAGAAGGTGCCAACTTGCATTGGTAAAGGGTATTTCCTCACAAGGGAAAGCTCTTTACTGGTGAGATTATAGGTATATTCTGATGCGCTATTAGCACAATATAGCTACATTTCAAAGATCTGTGATTTCATCATTGACCAATTCCTTTTTCTCTTAGTAGATGTTATCATGAGAGTTCTTATGAACAACAAAGGTGATAGCAACAGGATGGAAAAGCAACATCCTAGCAAGGTAGTAGATGATAGCAAAAATCTGTAGAGAAGAGAGATATTTAAATTGAAGACAGTCTTTGCTTCTACTTCATTAGAATGAAAAGAATTAGTGAGAAGTTGATAGCACAAAGAGTCGCAGAACCTCAGAATTAAGAGTTCTGAGCCCCTGCAGTCCAACCCATACCTGAACAAGGATTCCCTGCTGACCATTCCCTCCCTTTCAAGGAGAAGAGGTGAATCTTCCAGAGAAGAAGGTAGCAGATATGAGGGGAGGTTCTAGTTGAGGTAAATTTTGTCATGGTGAGGAATTACCGGGAGGATGGCACAAAGATTCAGGATGAAGTTTCCTTCAGTAGATCAGGGGTTCCCTGGGGTGTTAACAAACAGTACAAAGGATGGTGGGGGAAGCAAGTGTACATCAGAGAAGGCCTCTGTTATAATTGGCTCAATAGCTGTGTGTAGTCTCTCATTCCCATTTCCTTGGACTTTAAGAAAAATCTAGTTTTTCTTTCTCTCTTAACTTTTCTAATCTAACTTGTCTTTCAGATTGCGCCCAGATTCATCTTTCTTGTGATAATATCTTATTCCTGCTTGAAAAACCTTCATTGGCTACCTATTCCTTACCCTAGTGGCTTTCTACTGCCTGCTCTGCTTTGAAAAGGGAGAAAGGGAAGAGAGTGGCTATGCATATATGTAGAGAGAGCACCTATGATGTTCCAGGCACTATGATAATCCATTTGGTAAATATTACTTGACCCTCACAACAAGCTTTGGGAAGATAGATGGATGAAGAAACTGAGGTAAAGTGTCTCACAGCAAGAAGATATCTGAGACTGGATTTGAACTTGAGTCATCTTGACTCCAGATCCAGAGCAGATCCACTGCACCATCAGCTGCCTCTCAAAGTTCTAACTCCATAACTTGTTATTCAGTCCACAATTTAGCACAATTCTCCCTTTCTACCTAAGTCTTACAGTTTGCCTCACATTGTACTGTTTACTTGACTTTGTAATGCTTACTATTCCTATTCTGCCTATTGAAATCCATTAAGGCTCAGAAATATAATTTCCTCTCTCATTTACCCTTTGCCCTCCAGTTAGTGTGGGTCTTTCCCTACTTTTGATGTCCAGAGTACTTGTTTTACTTTCCTTTTACATGTTTATTATATATCTTTCTTTGTATTACAATTATTTAGATATGTCTTTACTTGCTCTTCCTTGCCCCCCAGTTGTGACCATATAAGGACAGAGGCCATTTTATTTAGTTCTTGTTTTCCATCTAATATCTGACATAGCACTTTGAAATAACTATGAAGATCTGGAATCAGAGGTTTGGAAGAGAGAAGATCTGACTTTGATTTCAGGTTCTATTACTCACTTAACCCTGTTTGGCCTTGGGCAAGTGGGGAACTTCTCTGGTCTTGGTTTCCTCATCTGTGAAAAGACTGGGCTAAGCTGGTTGATCCTTGGTGCAGGGTCCCTTCTGGCTCTAAATTCTAGGATTGTAAATATTATATTAATGGTGTGGTTTGGGAGTAGAAAGGAAAGTGCTTGAGGGAGTTTTTAGAATCTAATTTGTTACCAGATTCTTGAGCAGTAGATGAAATCTTATCTATCCTTGTGCCCTCAGGATCTGATAGATCTAATAGAAATCTAATAGAATCTAATAGAAAATGAGGCTTACAGCATATGGGAACAACTCCCTCTACTATGCTCATATCCATTTCATATCTCCCCATGGTTCTTATTCGGGGCTGTCCCAGACTAAGCAGCAACGTGCTTGGTGTTTCAGGAGTCGGTGACATTCAAGGATGTGGCTGTGGACTTCACCCAGGAGGAATGGAAGCAGCTAGACCCTGCCCAGAGGGACTTATACCGGGATGTGATGCTGGAGAATTACAGAAACCTGGTCTCACTGGGTAAGGACTCCCCTTCAGCATTTACCCACTGGGGTGATTGACAAGTTGTGATTTGAGGTATTTACCAGGGTTTTGGCTTGAGGTTCAGAAATATTCAGCAGGAACTTGGCATGTGGGGAAAGCCAGCATGGAATGGTGCATAGACCTGGTTCACATGCTGGCTCAGAAGCTCCCTGGCTGTGTGAACCTGGACAAGCCACTAACCTCTGCTTGCACTTGATAACCTCTGAGACCTCTTCTAGATCTGAATTGTGAACCTGTAGTTGTGTAATGAGCGAGTACTATGATCTTGTCAAGAAGCACAGATTTTCAGAGTTTCAAAAGATCTTAGAAGTCATCTAGCCCAACCCATACCTGAACAAGAATCCCTTACATCCTACTTGACCAGTGGCCATCCAACCTTTGCTGGAAGGCCCTCTGGTGAGGTGGAGCCCACTAGTTTCCTGAACAATCTATTCATTACACAGGGAAAAGGTGCTTATGTTCCCTGTTGCAAATGTAAGGTCTTTGTTTTTTATAGCTGGTTATCACAGCTTCATTATGCTGCCCCTGAGGAGACTATACATTCCCCATTCTCTTAACCTGGCTCAAGTAGTCTCCCCTAACATCCCAGTACACTCTGTGGAGACATAAAATGTTCCCATCCTTCTAGCAGGCAGCATGTCATATAAATCATTGTCTTTCTGAGCTCAGATCAATTCTGGATCCTATTATCCTCATATTTCCCAGTACCAGTACAGTGCCTGGAATACTGAAGTCTCATAAAAAATTCTCGTTACATTAAATTGAATGTAATTTGACCCTTCAAAGATCTACTCTCAGAGTTGTATCACCTTTTGAGATTTCTTAGTAAATCTTCTTTTCTCTTAGGAGAAACGGGATAGGATTGAATTTTCACATGGCTCTCTATCCCCAAAGCTTTCCCATTTCTTTTTCCATAAACAGGACTTCCAGTTTTTAAACCAGATGTGATCTCCCAGCTGGAGAGAGGAGAAGCACCATGGACTCCAGAAGTCCCAAGAAGCACTTATTCAGGTGAGACGATGAAAACCAGGGAGTAATTGGTAAGAAATACTTCATCTGACCATTTAGTGGGCAGCATCTTTGAAGTGCTGAATGGGCAGTTCTCAGAAGCTCATAAACCTGGGGAGAAAACTGTGGTTGCCCACCATATTTCTCATGCATCTTCATCTTTCATTTAAATCACTTTCACTTTCCTACTTTAGTTTCTTTATTCATGTTTTCTTCTAATCCAAGATAAAATTTACTTAATTTTTTCTCCCCCCCCCCTTTTTTTTAAAGAAAACCAGCTTGATAATGTAAGTTTCATAATTTTCTCAGGATTTGACATTAGATTTATACATCTGTCATTTACAGAAATAACCTGCTTTCCTTTTCTAAAAAGGGTAGACATTTCCCTAAAGATTACCAACTCTGCTTTTCCAGTGATATCAACAAGTTCTCTCAGTGCAATTTAGTAATAGGCAGCTCTGTGTGCTGATTCTATCTTCCCTCCTATTTTGGACTCCAGTTGTCTTTTAATAAGGCTTGTTTTACCCTTCTTAAATTTATGACCCTTCTTGATCTAGAACTCACGAAACTAGAACGTATCATTAGGCAGTTGGCTTTCTCAGAGAGAATAGGGGCCATTGATATTTTTCTTTTTGTTTCAGGTTCCTTTAATCAGGAAACTAAATGGGAAAACAAAGACTCAACTCCAAAACCTGGGTTTTGTATAGGAGAGCCATCTAAGGAACTTCAGGTCCCACAAAATGGATACTGGGATTTCAAATTGGGATCATCTTGGGAATATGATGTTAGATTAGAGGGGGATTCAGACAACCAGGAAGGACAGCCTAGACAAGTGGTATTCATTCCCAGAAAAGATTCTAATAAGGTGAATGTTAATGAAGGTAATGCTTATGGTTTCAGTCTAGAGTCAATTCTTGATCCACAACAGCTGTTTGCTACAGGGAAAAGTCTACATCAATGTGATATGCTTGAAAAAAGCTTCAAACAGTTTTCAGAACTGATTAAGTGGAATAGAATTTCCTTAGGGAAAAAGCTTTTAAAGTATAATAAATGTAGGAAGCCCACGGGTTACCACTTAGATTTGGTTCAATATGATGGAGTACATATTGGAGAGAAACTTTATGAATGTAATGAATGTGGGAAAGCCTTCAACTGGATTACACACCTTACTGAACATCAGAGAATCCATACTTTAGAGAAGCCCTATAAATGTAATGAATGTGGGAAAGCGTTCAGCAAACACTCCTACCTTAATCAACATCAGAATGTTCATACTGGAAAGAAACCTCATAAATGTAATGAATGTGGGAAAAACTTCAGTCAGAGGGGACACCTCACTGAGCATCAGAGAATTCATTCTGGAGAGAAACCTTACAAGTGTAACGAATGTGGGAAGGCCTTTGGCCAGAAGGCACATCTTACTGAACATCTGAGAATTCATACTGGTGAAAAACCTTATCAGTGTAGTCAATGTAGAAAAGCTTTTAGCCAGAACTCATCTCTTATTCTGCATCGGAGAATTCATACTGGAGAGAGACCTTTTGAGTGTAGTGAATGTGGAAAAGCCTTCAGCCAAAAGGGACATCTTACACAACATAGGAGAATTCACACTGGAGAAAAACTCTTTGAATGCAGTGAATGTGGGAAATCTTTCAGCCATGGATCGTCCTTTACTTATCATCAGAGAATTCACACTGGTGAGAAACCATATGAATGTAATGAATGTGGGAAAGCCTTTAGCCAGAATTCATCTCTCACTCTACATTATAGAATTCATACTGGAGAGAAACCCTTTGAATGTAATGAATGTGGAAAAGCCTTTAGGCAGAGGGGAAATCTTACTGAACATATGAGAATTCATTTGGGAGGAAAATCTCTTTAGTGTCCTGAGGGCGAGAAAGCCTTCAGTCACAAAGTGAGAAGTTACTGAGCTCTGGAGAAGTCACACCTGTGAAGAACCTCAGTGAAATGATTGAATGAGGGTCATCAGCATCAGTTATCAGTCCATTCCTAACCTCCGATAATTCATACTAAAGAGAGAGCCCTGTGAATGTGTCAACCATGGGAAAACCTTTAGGATCACGCATCAGAGACTGCATGCTGGAGCTTACCTCTATGTAGCAAGGCTACAAGGAAAACTTGAAGACCTAGTAGGAGATAGGGACTGGATCTGTGATTTCATTGGTATGATGAGCGCCTGAATGAGTTCGCTCCTCGACTCGTACAAGTCAGCCCCTCCTCTGCAACTCACAGTGTTTGCTGGTTTCCTGGGGCCCTGCAAGATTGGGGGGCTCGCCTGGGGTCACAAAGCCAGTGTGTATCTGGGGGGGACCAGAATCCAGGTCGTCCTGGTTTCCAGCCAGCATTCATCTTTACACTACACCACACAGGGAGGGTAAAGATCTATGGTTTGTGACCATCTATAATTTGTTGGTCATCCATCTTTTCTGTCTCCTCTCTTCTGTTAGCCACATTACTTGCCATTGGGTAACTGCAGAGTCAACTGTGGTGAACCCAGCATGTAGGCTAGTTCAGGAGCTGCAGTCATGCCTAAGCCATTACAGTGTTCTTTAGTGAACTGGTTTAACTTGTAATAACTTGTTAGAACAGAAGAGAAATAACCTCAGCTGGCTTCCCTGCTTGGGGGGTGTCTTTGTATGTGTTCACATTTGTGTTTGTATGTATGTGTGTATATGTGTGGGGAGAAGTTGCTTAGAGACTGCTTATATATGGGAGATGAAAATATTTTTCCCGGGCCTACATGGGTCTGGTTTAATCGTCCTGCCCTGAAGCATCTAGAGTCAGAACTGGGAAGGCCTTTAAATTAGATCACTGTTACCAGTGGTAATTAAGAATGGGGCTGAGAACAAAGGAGGGTCTTGTATACTACTTCCTGAAGCTAGAAGAGATGGAAGTTTCAAGGAGAAACCGGTATGAGAGAGAATCTATGAGCTTTAAGCATAACTAATAGGATCTGTTTAGGAGTTATTGGAATGACCCTGGGTCTGCAGTTAATCTGCATGTGTTCAAGGCCACTCTAAATGATGTCAAGGCATAGATTATTAGGTTCAGTTTTTGGTGGGCACAAGATTTTTATTAGTCACCTGTACACGGGGTTCTGGTGCCTGATAGGCTTTGATGGGCTTGCAAATCTGCAGCAGAAGCAAAGCCTTATTAGAGAATTTTATTCTGCTATCCACTTGCTCTCCCTCTTGATTTTTCCTTAAGTTCCTCCCTAACAATACTCTATATTCCCACCCAATCACCCATCCGCATGTGCTCCATTACAGCCTTGTACTTTTTGGTTCATCTTGAAATAAAGCACAATGTCTTGATCTTAGAAATAGTCCCCATGCCCAAATAACACCTTTGCTCCATTTTCCCTTTTTTTTCTTATACCTCTGAATATCCAGGGCAATAGTAGTAGTAATAATTGATGTTTGTCATGCTCTCAAATGTTCAGAGAGCTTTGCACACATCATCTCACATGAGCCTCACAACACCACCACAATAGCACTCTAGCTCCCAGTACGTAGATCCCCACCCCCTCAGCAGTAATCAAAATACAAAAAAAGCCATCACGTCATTCCACCTTGGGTTTGCAACTCCATAATAAAGCGGGCCAGGATCAAAGAGGCAAAACCAGTCTCTGGAAGTGAATGTTACTTTAATCCTGAGCACTAGAGGTCTTCTTTGAATCCCACCCCTGCTATTTATGACCTTGGCTAGGATACTTTACCTTAATAGGCCTCAGTTTCCCCTTAAGTAATATGAGGGGGTTGGTATAGCTGGACTCAAGCTCCCTTCCAGCTCTAAATCTATGATTTTATGAAGCTTTTCCCTTTTATTCTATCAGCCCTTCAGGTAAATTGGAGGGGAGAAAGGTACTGGGATCATCTCTCAGCAGATTTCAGGAAAAACCCTTGGAGGGGAAGGATCCAAAGTGCTGTTAGCATGTCTCTTGTGTCTATGGCATATATGTGCTGACTGGGACTCGCCATGCTTGGGCCTTCCCTTGGGGAATCTTCAAATCTCACTCTGTATAGTCCTTCCCTTTCTACCAGATAGATAGATTACGCCTCTTTAGACGAGATCTTGCCTATCTTCCTAAAGATGCTTCACTTGCTAATAATTTTCTTTGCCTTTTCAGCTGCTTAATCTCTGCTTTTTTCCCCCTCTCATTTCTATACACTTCCCATTTAGTAGTCCTGATTGCACGGGGCTTCATTCTATTTTTCTTTTCCCATATAGTTCATATTTCTGCAAATTTTTTTTTTTAGATTTGGGGAAAATGACTACCCTGACTAGTCTCAATACATTATCTTCAAGATAATAGCCACTCTTAATTTTTCTTCCTCCATCACTTGAAGGCTTGGCTGCTGTAGCTGCCATTAAAATTCACCCATCCCCATTTCTCCAGGATGCATGGAGTCTTGACTCCCCCCTCCCTGGAACAGGTCTTTCTCTGCTGCAACCAGGTTGAAGTGATGGGCTCCATGAAGCCTGCCTTTGCTGCTCATATTACTATTATGAGATTCTCCTCACCCCTTGGCTAGACTACCGTAACTAGTCTTCTATCTGGTGTCTCTGTTTCTGAAATAACATTGCTAATCTGTCCTTCATGCAATTGCTTTGACCTTTCTCATGCACAAATCTGACCAAAATAGTGTCCTGGGCAAAAAGCATCCTTGGCTTTCCAATATCTCTATAAGAGTCAGAACTCTTCAGTCTGACTCCTTCATTTCCAGCCATATTTCCTGCTACTTAATCTTTGCATAGAAAGTTATTACCAGATTTTTCCTACTGACAGTCCCAAATGATGTCGGTTTTTTCACACCTCTGGGCATTTTTCTGTAGACTGTTCTGCATGCCTGAAACACCCTCTGTATCCCTTTTTAAAATGCGTTTTCCTTAAAGGCCTCGATTGGGTGTCATCACCTAACGGATCACAAAAAGGGGCAGGAGTAACTCACCCTGCACCCATCCCAATCCACCCCATCTGAAAGTGGCCTCTCAGCCTCTGCCCAGATCCTGCCTTTGCCCTCACCACATTCTACCTTATATATTAATATACATGTTGTCTTAGTCCCTTTATATTGTAAATTCGTTGCATGCTGTTTTTCCATTTTTGTATTCCCAGTTCCTTGGACAAGGCTTTGTAAACATAATAAATTGTTCTTGAATTATTCTTGATTATTCTGATTTCTTGCTGACAGGTCATGAGGTGAGTGTGTGACTTCTATCCTACATGGCCAATTGACATAAGCCGGAAGTTTACCAAAGGAAGTCTGGGTTATTTTTTGCCAGTGTGGGGACGGTACTTTTTTTGCTTCACCAATATGACACATTCCTTATTTATTTATACATATCACAGAGGCATGTATGTGCATACCTATGCCTCCAAATAATTGAAATAACTAATGACTTCAGTCACATAAAGGTACAGAATAATTGTCAGCATTTCTCTGTAACAAAGTCAAGGGAGAATGATAGAATGAAAAACGCCACTAAAATAACTGCATGATGCACAAAACTGGGAATGAACAAGACTTCCAAAGCGATTGCAAAACCTACTTAAAATATAAGAATTGGTGGGATATTAATTATGGTTGGAGTGCACTAATATAAAAATGAAAATATTTCAAGACTTCCAAAATGATTACAAAACCAAACAAAAATATTACAATTGATATTAATTGTTCATGGTTGGAATGAACCAATACAAAAAAAGAAAATATTTCCTAAATAGATTTTGCAGTGTATTATCAAACTACTTTGTAGAAGTTGACAAAATTCATTTGGAGAAGAAATATTTAGAATCAAGGGAAATGGGGGAGGAGGGGAATAATTTCTAGATTGAAAACTTAAACAGTAATCTTAAAAACTTCAAATCAGTAGAACATTCTAGATAATTATGGGGGGGGATTAAGATTTGAGTTGCCCATTTTAGCCATTATGAAAAATAATTTGGGATTATAGAAAAGTTGTCTTATCCACAAAATCAAATTGCTGGGCACAGATCTTACCCCAACGAGATAAAAGACTTTTGTGATAATGCTGCTGGGGATCCCAACTCACACCAGCAGAATGGAATGAGAGGTTTTGATACAAGGAGACTGAGAGGCAGTTGCTGTTCTCTGACCTCTCCACTGAGAAGCTGTTGCGTTGTCTGAACTCTCTCTCCTTTCCTCTGCCTCCAATTTATTTCAATCCCAATCCACAAGCAGCACCTGTTTTAGCAAAGGCTACTTTGCAAATCCCGCAGATTTTGAGCCACAGCTGTGAAGGCTCTCGGAGAATTGACCTGTCCCTTAACAAAAGACCAACAGATAAGCATACAAATAAACCTAGCATCATAGATCTGGCGTTGATAGTGACCCATGAGGCCGTCTAGTCCAACACTCATTTCATTTTAATTGTGGAGCAGGCCTATGATTTTGTTGGTTTTGGTGGCTCCTGGTGAAGGACTTCTGTCAAAACAAATGAGCATCTTTACAATTGATATTCTTATAGAATTGTCTGAAGAATTAAGTGATTTGCCCAGAATCACACAGTATGTGACGGGTAGAATCTGAACCCAGGTGTGTGTGTGTGTGTGTGTGTGTGTAAACTATACCCAGTTAACCTCTTTTCCCCTCATTTTATATAAAAGGAAACTCACCTCAGGAAAGTTAAAGTGACTAGTCAGATATCCCATAGGGAGTCAGTTCCACCCTTCACATCCTCTTAACCCTCAGAAACAAACTACAGTGAGCTGTAAAACTGGTCAAATCCTTCCCTTTCCTTCTCCCTCTTCTGCCAACTAATAAAAGGCCTAAGAGGAAGAGGAGCCATTCAGGCAATCACAAATCTCAAAGTTTATCAGTTGTGAGTTTTTACAGTTTTGTGTTAGTACCCTAACAGTTCCCTTACAGTGTCTTAATAAATTACATGGTCATTAAGGAATAAAGTAAATAGTTGGTTCCTGTGAATGTGGGGATATGAATAAGATAGAAAGTTTCCAAATATTGAAAAATATTGAGGGCAAAATGCAAGGTTTTCCTACTCTGTCTTGATTCTCTCCCCATTTCCTCCCCCTACTCCCACTTATCACCAAAATGGGATGTAGCATATAGCTTGGCCACCAGAGGGTGATCTGACCATAAAAATGGTTCTGATTCCACCTTTCCTCTCTTTTTAAGCCTACTAGAAGCTTGCTGCATCTGACTTCCATTCTCAGCCTTATTGAAGGCCTACCCTGTGTTAGGCCCTGCACCAAGATCTGGGGATACAAAGGAAAATAAGATAGTTCTTAACTCTCAAGGAGCTCATTCTAAAGCAGGGAGACAACATATACAAACAAGCAATAATATAGATCAGATAAATTGGGAATAATCTTAGAGTGAAGGCAGGAGCATGAAGAGGGTCAAGAAAGCCTTTTTGTATTATATTTCAGCTGAAACTTAAAGCCAGGAATGGAGATAGAGTAGGAGGGGGAAAAAAGGGAAGTGGAGAAAGCATTCCAGGCTTAGGAGACAAGCCAGTGGAAAAGCTAGCAAAGAAATTCGCACCACTTCATTGTCGTGAGGGATGCAGGGAGAATGTAAAAGGCTTTGAAATCCAAAAAAAGGATTTTATACTTGATCTTGGAAGTAATAGGAAGTTATGGAATTTACTGAATAAGAGATGATTTGGTCAGATTTGTGATTAAGGGAGATCAATTTGACAGCTGAGTGGAGAATGTACTGGAGTGGAGAAAGACTTGAGGCAAGGAGATCCATTAACAGGTTAGATGTGATGGCCTGCATCAGAACAAAAAAAGTGTCAGAGATGATAATTGGGAGTAGACCAAAGATGAACTTGGCTTTTGATCAAATATGGGGGATGAGAAAGTTGACAGTTGATTTCTTAGTTTGTAAGTCTGGGTGACTGGAAGGAATCTAACTCGAGGTACATAGTTACATGTTTGTATACATATATTTCTTTAGCAAAAAAATCATTGTTCTGATCCCTTACACACACACACACACACACACACACACACACACACACACACACACACACACGAGGCTGAGAGCTTCTGGAAGACCACTATGAAAGAGTGGAAATAGGCCATTTGTATGTTTTTAAAGCACTATCTAGTAACCAAATTATATACTACAGCCCACACTGATTAATTAATGATGATATGTCTTGAGCTCTAAATAAGAGTTTTAATTAATGTATAAATATGTATTTCTATATTGGATTTACATATATTTTTACCATGTTTAACATACATTGGATTACTTGCCATCTAGGAGAGGGGATGGGAGGAAAGGGGAGAAATTGGAACATAAGGTTTTGCAAGGGTCAGTGGTGAAAAATTATCTTTGCATGTGTTTTAAAAATAAGCTTCAATTAAAAAGTTTTAATTAAATTCTCCCCCCACCCTAAAAAAAAGATACTTTGGGTTTGGGGGCAGAGAATGGGTAGAAAGGTTGTTGATGGAGATAAATCCTGAAATTGTGATATGGATCAGTTACATGGTCCCTGACTTTTTCATCCATGAAAACAGTTTCTGATACCAAAGGAATTTTATCAGCTTCATGTTTAGTCCTTTCTGATGGATTTATGATTGGAGAATTCAAAGCTATCTTTTGTACACTTTGTTTATTCCAAGACAAAAATATACCTGTAATATCAACAGCCCTTCCAGAATGAATATGCTATCTGCATATAGCTCACTGCTTGAGTTGAAAATACATGTGTGACTTCATTTCCTCAAGTCAAGATAAAGTGGAATGGTAGTGAAGTGAAATACATGTTTTACTCTCTCTACCTAGTGGAATATGTGCCCTTTCTATTTGTATACCATCGATAAATTCTACTTAAGCAATGTAGTATGATACTTTGTCTATGTTCCTTGGAATTCTGGACCTAATAAAAGTTGTCTGTCAATTGAATTGTTGCTTGGAGAAATGGAGACCAGATTAGGATGGAGGTGGAGGTTCAGTAATCTGTGCAAGGTATTACATATGGATCTTGATGATTGTAATGGTTGAAGCAATAGAGAAAAATAGATAGCATGTAGGAATCAACTTTCAGGACTTGATGTTAAGATAAGACATGAGAGTTCAGGACCCCAAGATTATACCATTGACAACACCAGGCTGATGGATATGTTGAGTACTGAAAATAGGTATAATAGTGGTATTATTTCTAGAAGGACTTTTGATGCAAAATTTCTGGAATCTGTTTTATTCTTTAACCTTTCCTGGATGTTCCTATCTAACCTCAATAGGATCATATAGAACTTGGGGATAAAGAAGTATCCTAGTAACCCAAATGGAAAAGATCTTTGCAATCACCATGGTCTTTCCCTCAGTATGCTGGTAAATGAGAAGTGGGGAGATCCCACTCCTGAAGAATATCATATGCTACATGACAAACTTGACTTTTTTTGAAGGTGTCAGAGCTGGGAAGCCTATATAGCTCAGGACATAGCAGAAGGCAAGAGTAGACAGCTCTTTAAATTCAATGATATTGTGACCAGGCAGACTCAGAGTGTGCGTCTGTCAGGGAAGGAAGAAAGTTTCCCAGATAGGTCCTACTGAGAATTACTTGTATCATACTGCAAATAAGAATAAAGGAATTGGATATTTTAGATTAAACCCATTTTTTGATTCTGCTTTGGGCCAGTAATTGTTTTAGCCAGAATAGAGGAAATTATAGTGAAAAAATTGCAAATATCTTAAGGGGGAGTCTAGAAGATTGAGCTGCTATTAAAAAAAAAACAACAAGAAGTAAAACAAAACAAAACAAATGGAGATCAGCAGAATGTAACAGAGCCTGATACTGACTCTGATTATGGGGTGTTGGTCTTCACAAAAATATCAAGAACTGTGAAGAGAATGAAGGAAAGAGCCATAATAGAGTAAATCTCATTTAATTCAATTCCTTGGAAAGGAAGTGTTCTCTTCTCTCTATTTTTTACTCTCTGGGGAATATAGATAGAAAATCACTCAAAGATAATATCCTATCTTCATTAAAAAGGCCCCCAAAGAATGAGACCATGATAATGAAAAAGGGTCCTGAAGGATGGGAGGGAATGTGGGGGCAGGAGATGTTCATATTTCCACAGGAGAAAACCTTCAGCAGTGGATCCCCACCAGACATCTCAAAGTTGTCTAAAGAACTGAAGGGGAAAAGAAGGAAGAAGAGACGACCATCCAAAAGAAGAAGAAAATGTGCCCTCAAGACCACTAGATAGATGTTTTCTGTATATATGGGTTTGTGTTACACACAATCAGGACTGGCAACACAGGCCAAAAGGTGGGTGTGGCCTAGGATTGTCTTATGGGGAGTGGGGTATCATGTGACACATGCTGGACATACAGGGGATGCCCTGTCTTAGCAACACCTTCATCTGCAGGAGGGTTGCAGGGGTGTGTCTACATAATGGATCATCAGGCTGGCCCCTTATAAAACACAAGCTTCCATGGGACACATTTTTGTCACTCAAGAATTAGGCCAGCAGTTTGGCACATGGAAAAACATCTTGGGCTCTGGTTCTTGGACAAATGGCAAGAGAATTGAATACCAGTTTTATACTAAAGCCTGTCTGGGAGGGAAATATGCATTTTTGTTGGGAGGCTCTGTAACTGTTACCAAAGAAACATTAGATTTTTACAATGTTACTTGTTAGAATTGTATACTGAAATTGAAAATCAGACTGTATTTGTAATCACTAGAGCTCATGAATCAATGCTTCCTGTCAAAAGTGAAAAACAGATCTTAATCATATTACAAAAAAGAGAAGTATCATTGGAAATAGGAGCACAAATAGAGTTATTGAAACTCCAGGCTCAATTACAATATGAATGCAGATAAAACTGCTGAAAAAAATCAAACATTGGTTTGATAATACCCCCTTCATGGTGGTTAAAATTAGAATCATGGATTTTCCATGTGTGTTGTTATGTTGTTACTGCTTTGTTGTTGCCCTGTAATATTAGGATGCTTTTTAAAGATCTTGCTCCACCATCTTTTCAGAGGTTGCAGCTCAAGAAAGGACTTTTTATCTAAGAGATAAAAAGGGGGAATTGCAAGAATATGGGATTCTGCTAAGAGGAAATAACAAGGCCATTTCGACTTTTGGTGCACAATAAGTTTTCTGCCACGTTGCAGAAACATTCTTGTTGAGCAAGGAGCATTGATTTGTGATTGTGGGAACAAGTGTAAGCTGAGGGTCACAGCCGGTGGCTACGTGAACAAGGATGTCTGAACAGGGCTTCTTGCCTGTGAGCGAGCTGCTGAGTTGTTGGATTGGCTCTCCTCCCATTGGTAGATACCATGCATACAAAATGCCCACAAGCTGCTTCTCTTAATGGTGATTGGGGATTGTCTACTGTTCAGGCACTGATCACATTTGCAAAAATGTATATTAACAAGGCTGTATGGCATAATAAACTGGAGCTCTTTTCACAACCTATGAGTCTCCCTCCTCATTCATCTCACCTCTGAGATCAAAGGGCTCATATGCCATGAGATCTTAAAATACAGCTGCAACAATTTCTAATACAATGAATGATCAAATTAATGTTAGACACTAATTTTATACACATTATAAATCATACAATTGGGATAACTTGGCTTAAAATCATACAGCTAATTTACTGATCCTTATGATAAATTCTAAGAGCAACATATTTCACTTAAAATGAGATCAGATTACAAATCAGACCAAATTACACCTGGATCTCTCTTCCAAATGTTTTCCTACAGAATCTCAAATTTATTATTTCATTTATTTAGTATTATGTTTTACACAAGAGCTATTTATTCTAAATATTTCATATTATGAGATTCACTATTTCTAGCTAATATACTGTCAAACATTTGAAAAGTGACAGTAATCTATCCCTGTTATCACACATAGGTACACTTTACTTATCCTATTTCTCCTAATTCACTATTGTCTGTATTACCAAAAAAGTTGTAAAATATTCAGTATTGCTACAGCTTTTAATCTTTCTATAAAGTCAAGGATCCTCAAACTTTCTTCAACATGCTAAAAACGTTGGGGTTCCAGAATATTGGAAACCAAAAGTATATTCAAGTGACTGGCTGGTGTTTCAAGGTGTTTCAAAAGAATCTGTAACTTAGACCATCTCCAAATCAAGAGGCAAAGATTTTATTAGCCTGTTAATAGTGTTTAACAGTTTGCTAATTAGTCCTTGCTAATAGCAAGGAAATGGGGGGACAGAAGTTTTTATAAGAGAAAAATATTCTCCATGTCTGGCATTATATCTTGACTTTCTGATTAAATAGAGTAACTATGGAGTTATGATGGTTTTATTGATGTTAAGAATTCAACCAGCGGTTCCAACCAAGATCTTGGGACTTTAGTAAAGGTCCAATTAAAAACAAAATATCCAATTAAGATAATTAGTGCTCTTCCCTACTTGCTGCTGGGAGTAGTTTGGACTATGAAATTCATATTGTCTCCATAGTGCCACTTCCTGCTATCAAGGGTTTCCCAACTTTCAAAGATCTGGGGTTTTCTCCTCTATCCTCATGGAGAGCATCTTTTCATTTTTTAAAAAAATATCTTTCTTATAGTTAACCATCTTGTCTATCTTCCATATTTGCCCTCAAGCCATCATTTCTCTTTCCAAATCCATTACTGACTACAATGAAAGAGAATGTTCATAAGTAGGAATTACCAAGAAACCTGAACTAGATTCTCAAAGGAAGGAACTTTATTATCATAAAAGCAGAATAGAACCAAGCAGTAGCTGTGAACTTATTGGTCTAAGGAATTATCTTATAATGAGTATTTATTTCTCCTCCCATTGGAGGTTACTCTTCAATCATTGATTGGGACTTAAAATTAATAAGGCTCTGCTGGGGACCCAGATTTGGCAACTGCATCCTATATACTGCACCTCAAATCCCCTGAACCTGGAGGTCAGTGCATCCTGCTTTTCTGTTCCCTGTGGTCAACTGCCCATGGGAAATTAACAAAGGCCCTGCTGGTACTCACTCCAAAACTACCCAATTTTCCTTTACATTTCAACCATATCTCTAATTGTCAATTAGACAATTGTAATCAAGTGTAATCAAGACAAGTGTGATCAAGACAATTGATTCTACAGAATATTTCCTTCATAACTTTGGCACTCCCCTGGTGGTCTAATGGCAAGAATTCGGTGCTTTCACCACCGTGGCCCCAGTTCAGTTCCCATTCAGGGAACTATAAATATGATGCTATTAGAGTGGTCTAGATTATTGGCTATAAGAGAATTGATAAGAATCCCCTTTAAATTGGTCGCAGGTTTTAGGAGTAGAAGAATTCACTCATTCCTAAATTATTTGTTGCAAAATGAATTGTTAGATAGAAATCAGTTTACCCAGAGACTGATTTATATAGTGGCAGATCTATGGGGAAAATGGAGTTTTGCACTGAGAAAATGCAGTTCTCAGTGGACAGGAAGTCCTGGCAGCTGAGTGAGCTAGTGTGGTCCATCTGCAAAAGACTTTCGTTGAAGGAAGCTATTATGTTTGGTCTTAGTGGGGGCTGAGACAACCCAAGTTGGCTCATTCACAAGCTGAGTTTCAGCTTGAGTTGGAATTTGAATAGAATTGAATTAGTTTCTTTAATTCAATAAGGTTGGAATTCTTTTGCTCAGGACTGAACCAATCCCACCTAGATAACAGAATGAAAACTGTCTTGTTTCCCTCAGGCCCGGTCCCTCACTGAGGCAGAGTTGAAGATTTTCTCCTTCAAGGAGTTTTAGAGTTTTGGGATCCCTTTTTCAGCTAAACTTCCCA
This sequence comes from Antechinus flavipes, assembly GCF_016432865.1. Taxonomy (NCBI): domain Eukaryota; kingdom Metazoa; phylum Chordata; class Mammalia; order Dasyuromorphia; family Dasyuridae; genus Antechinus; species Antechinus flavipes. The sequence continues at coordinate 662,631,030 of NC_067398.1, read as the reverse complement.
AAGTGTATAATTAATTTCAACCCAGGTGATTCTCATAATTAATTTGCTTATCACAATTTTGTGTTACTTGATTAGCTATAATTCAGGTGTTCTCTAGGAAATCAAACAGTTCCAAATCTTTCTCATTCTCCAGATAGAAACCCAAACTGTCCATTTTTAGTTCCCTCAAATTTTTTTGAGACAAATCCTGAAATTTTTTTTAATTCATTAAAATTTTCCTTTTTTGGTAATTACAAAAACTTTTAGGAGGCATGCAGTGGCTTATGTTCCTGTTAAAATCTAAGAATGAGATTCTGGCTACTCTCAATCCTTTTAATGGCTTGCAAAAGGCTTGGTTGTCCAATTAATAATAGAGATCTGCCAACAGAAATCAATTCAAAGCAGTTTTCCAAATTTAAAATACTCTTTTCTTTTTTCTGAAGGAACAGAATACCATCAGAGAGCAAAGAATTCAAAAATCTGGCAAATTGATCTTATCCCTGATAGTTCACAAATAGATTTTAGATGTAAAAAGGAAGCAGAAAGTAAACTAGTAATTCATTTTCACATTCAGCTTCAGTTAGTTTGCATTTGTTAAATTTCTATTGGATAACTTAGCAATAGAAAGATTATTCAACAAATAAAATTGGTAAAGGACAAAAAAAAAAAAAAAAAAAGATGGTGTGAAGGAAACCCTTGGAGAAAGATGGGGCTGAGATCTTAGATTTGGGGGGTGGGGAAGGAAGAAAATCTTTGAAATCCACAGTTTTTACCTCTCTCTCTCTTCATGTATTATTGCTCTTCTGGGAACACTTACTAACCTTTCTCTTTTGATTTCTAAAATTCTTTTGTCTCATTCTGATGTGGCTGATGTAGACACCAGGTGATCGAGATGAGGTTTTCAATGTTAGGTGTAGTTAGCAGAGGAATTGATAAACATTAATCCCTGAGACAGGCACTGAGACGTCTCTGATAGTGATCAGTTTAGCTCCAGGGTCCCACCCTCTGAAATTCAAGTTATGTCAAATCCCTGAGACCCACCCTCTGTAGAGGTCTTGAGCAATCTCACCTTCCCATGCCTTGTTAGAAATCTAAGTAATGATCCTGAGGTTAAATTTTTCCCGTAAGGAAAAAATAATGGGAGACAATAAACACCAGAAATGATAAATATCAAGTAGAATTGGGTGAGCATAGAAAGGGGTTTTACTAATTAATGATGGAAGGGGCAAGTTCCCTAGTGAGATTTGCCATTTAGCAGGAGATAGTAGGCTAAATCTTGAATGGGACTTAGCACCATAAAAGAGTTAGCTATACTGAGAAGTGGGGTCAGGAGAGACACCACAAGGCATGGGAAGCAGACTATGGAGGGATAAGGGGAAAGACATCATGAGGTAGAGTATGGCAGACTGATCCAAAGTATGGCATGAGCCATAAGTCTTTTTTATTTATTTTTAAATTTTTAAAGCTTTTTGTAGAGGGCCAGGAGGCAAGAGTCCATTCCAGATCTCAAATCTTATTATAACTTGGCTCACCAACGTCTCTTTTCTTAATAGCAGAAACATGCTTGATAATACTATAAATTGGGATTCTAGTGAGTGAAACAAAAATGCAAACACTACTCCACAGACTAAAGATGGACAGGAAAATGTCCACAAGGAGACTAAAGGCATTTAGGAGAAGGGTACCTGAGATAATGGTATAATAAATTTTACACTGATGTGTATCTCAACTATTTACTTTTCTAAGTAATCAAAATTTGGGGCTTAAGGGGTTTAATCATTTACATCATAGTAGATTTTGTTAGACTATAAGAATTTTAATAGAACATACTTTATATCAAACCTATAAGCATTTAAGATACACACACACACACACACACATATATATATACATATATATATATGTATATTCATGGTCCTGATAAATAAAATTGAAGAGTTCTAACTCAATTCTTTAGCCTGGCCTCCTTATTATCATACTCTTCATCTCACTACAGGAGCTGGACTCCGACAGCTTTTTATTTTCAAAACATATGTATGGATAATTTGACAACATTGACACTTGCATAGCCTTGTGTTCCAAATTTTCCCCTCCTTCCCTCACCCCATCCCCTAGATGGCAAGCAATTCAATATATGTTAAACATGTTAAAATATATGTTAAATCCAATATTTATAAAAATACATAAGTAGATTTCATAGGGAAAATTTAACCTTAGGGACATGACTGGGATTTCTGATAGTACATGATAAGTTAAAGCTAGCCAAGACCCATACAAAGGATGAACTCCTTAGGGTTTTGACATAACTAGGATTTCTGACAACCTCCCCTGAGCGTGGAACCACAGATCTAAACTGATCTTTATCTCTATCTGATCTCTCTGCCTGCCCCAGGACCAATTTTGTCAGTTCTTCAGTTTTTCTGCCCAACACACCCACTATTCAGGACCTCATCACTGCTACATTAAGAATATTTTTGAAATGTCCAGGATTGTTCAGATGTAATCTTCAAGATAGCCTATTCAATAATTTTTCTAATGATCTTATAGTAATTTCTGAAAGAATGGTTTGAGCCAAAACAGTCTACATAGCAATTTGTTCTTCTCCCCCACCCTAACCCCCGACCCTGGTTTTCCTCTTTCTTTGTGTTGCTTCTGATTCTTTTCCTTCATGACCCAAAGAACAATGACCTTAATCTGCTTCCATGCCAACCTGAGCATCTCTTGGATAAATACTTTCAAATCTTGGGCATTTGTAATAAAATGATTACAAATGATGACAGACTTGATTCTTCTCAAGAGTTCAGTGATCCAAGGCAATCCCAACAAACTTTGGATGGAAAATGCCATTCATATCCAGAGAACTATGGAGACTGAATGTAAATCAATACATGCTGTGTTCACTTTTTTTCCTTTTTCTTCTATTTTTTTTTCTCTCATGGATTTTCCCTTTTGTTCTGATTTTTCTCTCCCAACATGATTCATAAGGAAATATGTAAAAAAAAAAAAAAAAAAAAAAAAAGAATATGTATGTGTAACCCCCCCCCCAAATGTTTTTACATGTAACTGGGAAAAAAAAATTTAAAATTTTAAATCGTTGCAAATGATTCAAGCATCTCTCAGAACAGAGGAGTCTAGTCTCCCATATAATTTAGCATTTTTGCACAGCCTATTGTAAAAATGAGTAGGATTGTCATGTTTCTCTTGTCCTGTTTCCTAAAACCCATTCTTGTTTGCTGAGGAAGTTGTACAAGTATCCATATCTGTTGGAATCCTTACTAACTGCTAACTAATTAGAGTTGATCTAATCTTACAAGAAGATGTTTTGGGCAGAACCTGAAACAAGGTACTAAGTAGAACTAATTAAGACAAGGCTTGTGTTCACACCTTTACTCATTGGAGTTCAATGAGTTCACACCTCCCTTGAAGCTTTGGGCCAGAGAGCACTATGGGAGAAAACCCATAATCCCTCTCTCTGGAAGGAGCATAAATAGGCCAATGGGCCAGTCGAAGGAGTTCTTCAGAGAGAGGAAGACGCTACAAGTCGAGATTTCACCGGAATGACATGAAGACTGGAGCTGGCTGGAGGCTGAAGAAAGCAGAGGCAGAGGCTGAAGGACCAGACCTTTGGATTTAAAGACATTTGGAGAGAGCTCTTGGAACCAAGCAGAGAGATAGGCCTCTAAGCTAACCGGGCTATATTGGAGATAATAAAAGATCTGAACTTTCATCACCTGGCTGCGTTTTTGAGAAGAAAAAGCTCACCACATTTTGGTGCCCGAACAGGGACCGATTCAGATCCATCTGAACTAGATCACGACACATATCCATAAGCAAAAATGATCTGATCTGCTACATTCTCCCATAATCATCAGAATTATTGGGGTCCTTGTTGTGTTAGTCTTGATTGAGAACTCAAAGCATATGAGCCCTTTGATCTCAGAGGTGAGATGAATGAAGCAGGAGACTCATAGAGTGTGAAAAGAGCTCCAATTTATTATGCCATACAGCCTTGTTGATATACATTTTTGCAAATGTGCTCAGTGCCTGAACAATAGACAATCCCCAATCACCATTCAGAGAAGTAGCTTGTGGGCTTTGCATATGCATGTTATCTGCCAATGGGAGGAGAGCCAATCCAGCAATTCTAGCAACCCACTCACAGGCATGAGGCTTTGTCAAGACATCCCTGCTTATGAGCAACTACATTGTGACCCTCAAGCCTAACCCATTCCCATGCCACACATCACTGCTCCTTGCTCAACAAGGGTGTTTCTGCAATGTGGCAGAAAACTTATTGTGCACTAAAGATCAAGGGGGCCTCTGTACTCCCTTTCAGCAGGGTCCAATACCCTAGCAGGTTCTATTGAGGATTTTGTAAAGGCTAATTGTATATTCCCAATTCTACTGGGGCTGATTTATTAGCTACTTCTATGTCTGCTTGTCTGTAACTTGGGAAGAGCAAAGTCATCGTGAAATTGATTATGTCTTTTCAAGTATTAAATTGATCTATCATTGCTTTTGAATTCTCCTTAGACCTAAGGCCATTAGTCCTCTAGATGAAGAGATCAGACAGAGAGAAAGATTTGTATCATCTAATAGAAATCATTAGAAGAAGGTTTTAGATGATCTGATTTCATTTTCTTTCTTTTTCTGTGTAGTGATATAGTTAATTTTTAAAAAAATTTTGCATTTAAGTACAAAATGAGAAAAAAATATATCATGTACACAGCAGACCATAAGACAGCAGTCAATATAAAACAATAAATTTCCATCTCAAGAAACATGTTGTTTTCAAAGCTGCCCAACTTTTTCTTTTTTTGGGGGGGGGGGGGAAGGAGAGGGGCTTCCCTGTTGGTTTTCTTTTGTTCTCTGCTGTGTACTTTTTACTTTATACTTTTTTCTCCTGCCCTCCCCATCTTCCTAAACAAGACTATAATTAAGCATGGATATGATGAAATCAGGATAGCAATTGCTAGTTCAAAATAAACATGTGACAAATTCAAAATAATCATTTTCTTTCTTTTTTTTTCCTTTTTTTGGGGGGGATTTAATTATTTTATTAACATTGTCAAAAGATTATTGAATTTAAAAAGATGGTCATTTGGTCTGATTGTCTTTGATCTAAAAGAGATGGCCAATTTGGGTATTTATAAGAGTTTGAATGACTTGGTTGCTCAAAGTTGTTCTTTTTTTTTTTTTTTTAAGCTTTATATTTACAAAACATATGCATAGGTAATTTTTCAACATTGACTCTTACAAAACTTTCTGTTCCAAATTTTTCCCTCTTTTCTCCCACCCCCCTTCTCTAGATAGCAGGTTCAAAGTTGTTCTTAAAACAATACTGCTCTTACTGTATATAGTATACTGTATGTACTCTTCATTATTTTATGAAGTTCTCTCCATGCTTTTCTAAAATCATTGAGCTCATCATTTCATTTTTTGAAAGCTTTTATTTTCAAAATATATCCATGGATAATTTTGCAACATTAACCCTTGCAAAATCTTGTGTTCCAATCCTGTCCCTCCCCTTCTTATGGCGAGTAATCCAATATATATTAAACATGGTAAAAATATGTTAAATTCAATATATGCATACAGATTTATACAATTATTTTCTTGCACAAGAAAAAATCAAATCAAACAGAAAAAAATGAGAAAGAAAATTAAATGCAAGTAAATAACAACAAAAAGAGTGAAAATGCTAGTTTGTGAACCAAAGTTTGACTGGTGTAAAGTGTAAACACCTCCAGATTATCTCCTTGAAATAGCAAATTGAGAGCTGTGGGGTTAGCTGGCTTTGGAGGCAGCCTGAGCCCCAACAACAACAACTTTCACTTCCCAGACAGTGTGGGAAGTTGGAGGTTTAAGACCAGGAAGATTGAGGGAACCTCTGCTGATAAGGAATGCCAAGCCTAGCTATGCTATTAAGGCATGGCCTTGAGGGAGGACCTAACATTCCAAATGAATGCAGAAGGAGTGAGGTACTTAATGGAGAGTGGAGTTCTTGATTTTTGAGTTCAAGGCCAGAGGAGAGAACTGAAGTGAAGTCAGAGGCACCATCCTCTCCCTCCACATACACATATTCTAGAGGTGGTTACACTAATGAGTTTTCATTTTAAAAAAATAATAAAAAAGAGAGAGCAGGCAAAGGAGAAAGAATCCGACTATAGAAAGTTAATAGATGGGAATAGGGAAGACAGGAATTTATTTTCAGAGAAGGATATTGAAGTTAAAAAGCCTCTCCTATCCCAAAGAGTTATGTTAAGTAAAAAAAAAAAAGAATTTAAAGACCTCACAAAAAACAAAACAAAACAAAACAAAAAAACCTTTAAAAATCAAGTAAGAGAGATTAAAGAAACATTACAAATAAATCAGGATCATCCAAGAAAAAACAAGAAGATTATGAAAAGAAACTCAACCAATTTAAAGAAGAAAATGATTCTTTGAAAATTAAAATTAGACAAAAAACCAGTGAAGCTATAAGAGACCAAGAAATAACAAAACAAAATATAAAGACTGAAAAAATAAAACAGAATGTGAAACATCTTAGTTTAAAAAAGCCCAACAGATCTGGAGAATAGATCAAGATGAGAAAACATAAGAATAATTGGACTACCTGAAAACAGTGACCAAAAAAAAAAAAAGACCCTTGACATAATAATGCAAGAAACAATCAAAGAAATTGACCTGAAGTGGTAAAACAAGAGGGGAGAGTAGAAAGAGAAAAAAAAAAAAATCCACCAAACACCATCCCAAAGAGATGTTCTTATTGCTAAATTTCAAAACCCCAGATCAAAGAGAAAATTTTAGAACAGCAACATCGACCGAAACCAATTCAAACATACTTTTATGTATAAAGCTAGAATTACACAAAATTTATCAGCAGCTACAATGAAAGACTGAAGATTCTGTAATATCTTATATTGACAATCAAAATAACTAGTCCTGTGACCAAATAATTATATCAGTCAAAATTAAGTATAATATTGAATGAACAAAAAGAAAGACATTCAATGAGCTCTCAGATATTTTTAGCATTTTATGTCAAACAAACCTGAACTCAATAGAAAATGTAACATATAAAAACCAGCATGAAAGACTAATATTAAGGGACTCAATAAGGACAAAGTATTTATATTTTATATGTGGAAATATAAACCAAGTGTCTAAGATTGGCATTAGTAATTGGGTAGTTCGAAAGATTGGATCAGAGTTGAGTATGATCTGATTCTGAAAATGAAGCTATCCAAATGAGGTGCAGAGGAAGAACTGACACAGAGGCATTAAATGGGGGAGAAAGGTTTTACTTCTGAAAACCTAGTCACATTGGGAATGGGTTAAAAAGGGAACAATACATATATTCATAGAGATAAATAGATAGATAGATAGATAGATAGAATAAAGGGCATAGCACCCTCCAAAATTTATAAAGAAATAAGGGAGGAGGGAATAGGATAAGATGGGACATAGAAGAGTGTATGGCATTGGGACAAAAATATATAAATAAATGGGAAAGGGATAAAAAGGGAGGGAAAGGATGGCAGGAGAAGATAAGGGAAGGATCTATGGGTAGGAAAGTTAAGTAATAATTAGGCAAGTTAAGAAGTAAAAGTAACATAGAAGAGTTAGCAGGGAGAGGAAATAAGAAATATACACAAACACAATTAGATTAGGAGTATATTAGGAAAAAAATAGAGCTAGTAATAATTGATCTCAAAGTTAATCTTAAAGATTCAGTCGAGAGAGATCTACATTATGTCAGCCATATTAATATTGTTTTAGATGCATGTCTATGCATGTATGTATGTATACATTTGTGTATATACATGTGTGTATATTTACATATGTGTGTATATATATGAATATATCTATGCTTAACTGTAGTCTGCTTGGGGAAATTGGGGGGCAGAATTGGAACACAAGCCACGGCAAAGAACAAAAGAATAATCTATAAGGATGCAAAGATGGACACTCATGAATATTATTATGTATGCTTTCTTGAAATAGAAATTTGTTACATATTTCAAATCCTCCCTCATGTTCTACTGGGCACATGACAATGCTTTGTTTCATTTTTTCTTTTTTTTTTTGTCTTTCTTTTACTATTTTGTTTTTTTTTTCTTATTTTTTACTTAAGTTTTAAATAAATGAATTTTAAAAAATTAAATAGATCTATTTAGATATTTTATTTCCTCTTCTGCTAATCTGAGCAGTTTACATTTTTGTAAAAATTCTTCCATTTCACTTAAATTGTTAAATTTGTTGGCATGTAATTGGACAAAATAACTCCTTATAATTGCTTTGATTTAATCTCCTGTAGTAGTATATTCACTCTTTTCATTTTTGATACTAGCAATTTGGTTTTCTTCTCTCTTTTTAAAAACCATATTAACCAATGTTTATTGATTCTATCATTTTTTTTCATAATACCAATTCTTGATTTTATTAATTCAATGGTTTTATTGCATTCAATTTTATTAATTTCATCTTTAAGTTTTTAGGATGTGTAATTTAGTGTTTAATGAGAAATTAAAATTTATTCTTTATCTAGGTTTTATTTTCAAATTGTATACACAGTTCATTGTCCTGCTCTCTCTCTTTTAATTGCTATAATCATTTAAAGATATAAAATTTCCTCTGATTACTGCTTGTGCTGTACCCATAGGTTTTGATGTGTTGTTTCATTTTTGTTAATTTCTTTAATGAAATTACTGGTTGTTTTTATTATTTGTTCTTTAACCCATTAATTCTTTAAGATTAAGTTTAATCTCCAATTAGATTTTTTACCCACATTTCTCTGGTCCCTTACTAAGTATAATTTCTATTGCATTATGGTCTGAAAGGAAGAGTTCAAAATTTCTGTTTTTAGCTATAAAATTTATGTGCTTTAATATATGGTTAATCTTTGTAAAGGTACCATATGCCACTGAGAAAAGTGTATTCCTTTCTATTACCATTTGGTTCTCTCCAGATAGCTACCCTATCTAGCTTATCTAAAATTCTACTTATTTCCTTTACTTATTTCTAATTTATTTTTTGTTTAGACTTGTCTAGTTCTGAAAGGGGAAGATTAAAATCCCCCACTATTATAATTCTACTATCTAATTTCACCTGTAATTCATTTAACTTTTTAAAAATTTAGATATTATGGTATTTGATACATATGGATTTAGTATTCATATACCTTCATTATCTTTTTTTTTTTTTTTGAGAGAGAGATTAAGTGATTTGCCCAGGATCACACTGCTAGTAAGGTTAAATATTAAATGTTTGAGGCTGAAGCTTCATTATCCATGGTACCTTTTATCATAATGTAATTTCTTTCTTTATCTTTTTAAAATTAAATTATTTTAGTTTTGTCTGTTTGATATCATGACTGTCACCACTGGTGTTTTTTTTTTTCTTTCTGTTTTTTGTTTTTGTTTTGTTTTGTTTTGTTTTTGCATTGGCTTAGACATAATACACTCTAGTCAAACTCTATTTTAATTTTGTGTATCTCTAATTTTTAAATATTTTTTTTTTGGTTAAAAATTTCCCCAGTAACATGTAAAACAATGTTTAACATTTATTTTTAAATTTTTGAGTTCCCTTCTCCCCTCTTCACCCACCCTCACATTGAGAAGGTAAATGTGAAGTTATTCAAAACAGTTCCATAAAAGTAATTTTACAAAAAAAAAAAAATAGATCCTCCTTTCCCCTTTTACCCCCCAAAAAGAAAATCTCAAGAAAACAAAGGTTTTTTTTTTTTTTCAAAAGTATCATCAATCTTTATTCATACTCAATCAGTACTTTCTTTGGGTATGGATAGCATTTTTCATAAGTCCTTCAGAGTAGGACTTATACTGCTGAGATGGCAAAGTCATTTACAGATGATTATCTTACAATATTGCTGTTACTTTGTAGACAGTACATTTTACTTTGCAGGAACTCATGGAAGTCTTTCCAGGTTTTTCTGAGGGCATCCTGCTCATCTGGACGTGCTTCTTGTAAGCAGCACATTATCAGATTCTTACTTTTAATCTATTCTGCTATTAGTTTCCATTTTATAGGTGAATTCATCCCATTCATATTCGATTATAATTATTATTTGTGTATTTCCTTCTATCCTAGTTTACCTCACTATTGTCCTTTTCAAACTTTCTTTTTTACCCTACTCTTCTCTACTTTACTTCTAACCACTATCTCCCTATTCCATATCTTTTTAAATGTATATGTTGTTCCTTCTTCAACTCAAATCTGATGAGAGGAGGGTTCCAGCAGTACCAGTTCTCCATCCCTACCTGATTCTTCTGTTTCAGTTCTTCTTCTCCTGCCTCATTTGTATGAGATAATTGCTCTTTTTACCTTTTTGTACACAATTTTGTTGTTTAGAACCCTATGATACTCAGTTCTTCCTCATTTCTTCTTTTGAACTATCCAATTACTAATGACAATCTTAAATGTACAATTTATATTTCTGCTAATAAAAAGTAAAAATAGTATGTCCTTATTGAATTCCTTGTAATTGATGTTTGATAGTTATTTTACATTTCTCCTAGATCTTTTATGTCAATTTTCTATTAAGTTCTGCCCTTTTTACAGCAAAATATTGAAAGTCTGTCAATTTTTTGAATATTCTTCCTCCCCTCCCTACCTCCCCTAAATTATACTTAACTTTGCTGGGCAAATTACTTGTGGCTGTAGCCAGTTCTTTTCTTTTTCCATATACCCTGTTCTAAGACCTGCAGTCTTTTAATATAGCAGCTACGAGGTTTTGTGTAATTCTAATTGTAACTCTGAAAAATCCAATCAGGAGTCCTCAAACTTTTTAAATAGGGGGCCAGTTCACTGTCCCTCAGACTGTTGGAGGGCCGGACTATAGTAAAAACAAAAACTTTGTTTTGTGGGCCTTTAAATAAAGAAACTTCATAGCTCTGGGTGAGGGGGATAATCATCCTCAGCTGCTGCATTTGGCCCGCGGGCCATAGTTTGAGGACCCCTGAAAATGATTAATCTATTCATTATATGTATCAAATTGATTAATATGAAAATCATAATTTTCTTCACAAAGCTTACCCAGAGAAGACCTAATTGCTGGTAATATGGCAAGAGTCAAGTCACAGCCAGCATTCTAACAGAAATTTCTCCCTTTTGGACAAATTTTCCACTTGGGCCCAAAAAGATATAGGAGAATTTTCTAATAAGAATGAGGGATATGGAGGAGAGAATCGTGTTCCCAGAGGGGTAAGGTTAGTCAAATCAATCAGCCATGTCCTGAATGCCCTTCTACAAGCCTGGGCCCTAAATGAGGAAATAGAGAAAGAAAAACCTACATCCTAATTTAATAATTGCTTACTAATATAATAAATATATTACTTTCAGACTTTAGGCAACCTATTTGTCAATAATGAACCTAAAGAAAAGCTTACAAGCATATATGATCCACAAAAGTGCATTTTCACATGTTATAGGTCACATTTCCCAAACTGAACGCAAACAACAGTTGAAGCTATCCATTCTCTGTCTTTCATCTCACTTTTCTCCCAGTTCCATCTGTATTCCTAATCCTGGATTCATTAAAATGGGTTTAGAATGGGTCGGGAAGCTTCTAAAGATCAGGAGGTACCATTCTTCCTCCTACACTTACATTTTTTCAAGTCAAATGAGGCATTTGTAAACCACCCAGCACAGTGACTGCAACTTTCTATGATTAAATCAGAGCCTCAAAAAGAGATCATCTGGTGACAAGAATTATTTTACAATTTGTTTAAGATCTCATTAACTCCCTTTCCTCCATGATTGGATTTGTGAAATGCCAGCTTCCTTATAGAATGCTTTTTTATATTTGAGGCAATCAGGATGACTTGCCCAGACTCATACAGCTAGTGTCTCTGGCCAGATTTGATCTAAGGTCCTTCTGACTTCAAGACTATTCATTATGCCACCTAGCTGCTTCCCTTATAATGCTAAGAATTTGGGGATACCTATGATATTTTGTATAAGTACATAGTCTCATTTGAATCTTCCAGAAACTCTGTGATATAGGTACACAGGCATTTCTATCTCCATTTTATAGATGAGAAAAGTAACACCCAGAAAGGCCTCTTAAACTATAGACTTATAGACTCAATAATTAAGTTAGTAAAACAGGCAAGATTTCAACTCAGGATCTTTTGATTCCAAGTGTGATATTTTAATCATGCTTTGAAAGATATGAATTAGGAATAATAAGGCTTAAAGTTTGCCATTTCCTTTCTATTCCTAATACTAAAGTTTGATTTGATTTTTCTTGATTATCCCTTTCCCCCTGCTGCAGGAAATCTGTAGGAACTTTGAGATATTCATCTCACTTCCTCTAAACTCTTGAAATTATAATGTGTTGCTTTATGAAGAAGTGATGATCCACCAGCAGGAAAAAAACCTTCTTCAAAGTACTTTATCCCCCATAATGACAATGAGTGACATGGATTCATTATGTTTCTAACTAGCCTCCCTTAGGCCCAAAGGCAGATATTTGTTAGAAACTTAAGGTTAAATTTGAGACCCTGGAATAGTGCTTTACTTTGTGAAAGATGATCAGTCCATGCAAATCCATTGGTTCAGTCTCAAAATCATTCAATTCTATGCTCTCTTCTTAATGCTCATCTACTTCTATGACTTAAAAGTATCACCACATACAAAAAACTCCCAAAAGCTCCATCTCATCCCCAAGCTCTTCTGTAGTCCTATGTTTTTTTCTGTAATAATAAGAACATTTTATTTACTTATATCAAAAACTAGGATAATATCAATGTATTCATCTCTTGTACCACTGATACTAGTTAAATATGTAATCAGACTAATTTTATTAGAGTATCAAATATTTTGGTTTTTTTAAATCACATGTACCTTCAATACCACCAGCTCAATTTGTTTAGTGACCATTATTTTAAAAAATAATTAATTTCAACACATAAAATAGTCACTGAATATATACTAGACCTGGAGTAAAGATAACTTGTTCTATTCTCAGATATTAATTAACTGTGTGATCCTGGACAAGTCTTTCAATTTTTTTAACTGTAAAATGGAGATAAACAATAGCACCTTGCTTTCCAGGATTGCAGTAAGGACAAGATTAGATAATATTTGTAAATACATAGCAAAGTACTTGACATATAGTAGATACTTAATCAAATGCCCTTTTTTCCTCTCACCTTTTCCCCCTTCTTCATTTCTCTCTTCCTACCCTCCTTCCTTCCTTCCTAAGTCCCTTTAGAATTCTTTGTACATTCATTCTCACTCATTTTTCTGTGAACTTTAATTTATTATGTACAGCTTGATTTTCCTCAAAAGCAAAACAAACAAAAAAAGTCATGGCTTTCCCAGTACATGCTTAGAATATAAGAATGAAGTTATAGGTTTTTGTTTGCTTTTGCCTGGATGAAAGTCACTTTTATGTCTTCATATATACTTTGGAGTTATCATGAAAAAATATAGCATTAGTGACTCAATTTTGCCTTGATCCAGCATTTTGTGAAGATTTTTCAGCTGCTTATAAGTCACATAATTCTAGATAGGTCACATGATCACTTTCCGTCCTTTAGTTCACTTTTTTTTAAGAAATGTCATAAAACTATGCTTCTCTCTTTCATCTCGATGTGTTTCTGCCAATAAGAAGCCAGGAGTCTCAAGCTCAATAATCCTATTTTTTTCCTTATTTTTCATTCCCTCCAAATTGTTTATTAATTATGCAGAAATCAATAGTCAATATTCTTGGTTACCAAGAACCTTGGACCCCCATTTGTTTCTGTAAGTGCATGTATTGCTAAATAAATTGTCTGGTGTATCTACTTTGTTTTAGTATCCATAGTAACAGAATTTTAGGAGATGGAGGAAATATAGAGACTTGCCAGTAATACATATGTCAGGTTGGAACCACTGTCTTCAGTTCAGAAATCAGAAAAATAAACATAAGTGTGATGTTTGACTTGACTGTCAAGAGCTTTTGTCAGTGGATAAAATCTTGATATGATACTGAATGAATGAATAAAAAAAATTAATAGATGTTTACTATATGTCAAGCATTGTGATAATCAGTGGAAATACAAATATAAAAGTAAGACAGTCTCCACTCTCAACAAACTTACATTCTAATAGAAGGAAGTATATATATATATATATATATATTACTTTTTGTTCCAGAAGAGTACCATCTTGTGATGTCTTGACTTGAGAGTGAATTAGATTTAAGTAAGGCAGAGCTGTGAAAAATTTATCAGTCTCACTCTTTCCTTCAAAGTTGTTGAAATCCATTGGCAAGACAAAAGCTGATGATGGCTCAGCTCCCTGAAAATGACTAAATAACAAAACAAGGAACTACTGGAGTTTAGGGGTATGGTATACATGGAATTAGGTGGAAAATAGCAATTTGGCTTGGGCAGACATCTGGATGGAATGTGAAGCATCATTTGATATTCAGGTGAGTTGGATGTAGGAAGCCAGATGATCATGCCCTGGGTCACACACCGATGAAGCCAGCTCATCCCCAGGGCAGGAATTTCAGTGGCTAGAGAAAACAAACTAACAGACTGACATAGAGTTATCCCTTATGAAATAGCTGATTTTTTGGTGAATTTGCTCATTTACACAATAGTACCAGAGAATAGTCAGGGCTCAGCAAAGATGACCACAACTGCTAGTTATCCGTTGGGAAGCTAACGGTTCCCTTTTGAAAGGAATACAGAAATGATGGAGAGCCATTACTTGGATAGAGGGGGAGAACTGAATAGAGAGAGCTGCTTCTTTTCTAACATTTCAACTGTGAAGCCCCTAAGGAATGTGGATCATGGATATGCCCTCTCTTATTAGAGACTAAAGATAATGATGTCCTCATTGGTCCAGGATTGAAACAGTCCTTACTTCTGAAAGGTCATTTTGAGTCAGGTGATGACAAAGGGTAAGGAGCTACAGTTGGGGGATTTGAAAGCAAAACAACTTGTAAAGATTTGTATTTCAAAAAGTCTTTCTTAACATTGGGCAACTCTGAACAACATAGTGATAGGAGATTGTCATGAAAACCACTAATGACATCTGCAGGGAAACTTGGACCTTCTCCATTATTAGAGAAATAAAATTTTTAGGTCCATAGTAGAAAATTTTGTTGTTACATAGCCAGAAGTCTATAGTCCCACTGTACTAGGCTTGGATCTTATTACATAGTACTGTTACAATTAAGGCATAATTAACCTCAATTATTTCTAATTAGAATTAATTGCTGAAACTCCCCTTTGAGTTGTAGTACTGTTATAACTCCATCTTTCTCATCATAAAAAGGTTTTTCTGTTAATTTTTAAAGAACTCACTTTTGTTACTGGTTCATATTCTTTGGTTCTTTAGCCCCTTTGTTCCACCAGCAATACCGTGGGGCCTTTTTCTGAAAATCCTGGGTAAATTTAGGTTCCCAGAAATTCTGTGCGCTTAAACAGACATATACCTTACTGCTTGTCTGGGACACCACATTTATACTATGTGTGAGACAATGGGGACAAAGAACTCTCCCCTCAGCCTCCTCAGTTTTCTATTAGACGGCAGCATTGTTCCTCGTAGTTAGTTCCTCAGGCTACTAATTTAGGTATCATCTTTCAATCACCACAAAAAAAAAAAAAAAAAAAAAAAGGATTTTCCTGAAGCACATATCTCATCATTTAAGCTCCTCACTTAATAAGCTCCAGAGACTCCCCATCACCTCCAGGATCAAATACAACATATTCTGTTGGGCATTCAAAGCACTTCATAACCTCATCCCTCTACACATTTTTCCAATTTTCTAAAATCTTACTCTTCCTTCTACATTCTTCAATGATGTCATTGGCCTCCTGGCCATTCCTTGAACAAAATACTCGAATTTCTTGGCTCAGATATTTTCTCTGATTATTCCTCATGCCTAGATTGCTCTCTCTTCTCTGCTCTGCCTATTTACCTCCCTGAATTCGGTTAAATCCCAAATAAAGTCCCACCTTCTGTAGAAACCCTTTCTCAACCCCTCTTAATTTTAGTGCCTTTCTGCCTTTATTTCATACTTCTCCTTTACAGAACTTAATTAAACATATTTGTTTGCTTGTTATCTCCCTGTTAGATTGTGAATTCTTTGGGGGCAACTCAACTTTTATAATTGTCAGCTCTCAAAACAAATGACCAAAGGGTCACAGAGGTAAATCAATCACTGTTAACCCTCAAAATACCAAAGAACTCAGGTTATCACAAGCACAATTAACTCTGGCAAATAAAATGAAATAAAACTTAAAAGCTAACAGTGATCATAATTTTAAAATTTTATTTTGTTGGAAAAGTGAAACTAGATATATGGGACAGGACTCCCTCTGATATCAAGGAGATCACTTTAGTGTGGGCAAATCTCAATTCATATACTAACAGCGACACAGTAGCCCTAACGCTGAATAATAGCAATTATGAGATAAATTTGGTTCATAGCGAGGTTTCATGCCCTGAATATGGCCTTTGCAAGTACTTGTCTGAGCTCAGGAACCATGGAACATGGAATAATTCTGATATTTTGCTATGGCTGAGTTTATCCAAAGGGTGACTACAAAGCATTATGTTTATACCAAGCTCAGGGCACAACTGGCTTTCTGGGTCTTAGCTCTGGAAAAAAAGAAAAATAATTTTAAAAAAAGAAGAAAGAAAAGAAAAGAGGATTTGGTCTTGTTATGGGATTCTGACATACTCTTAGGACTTACCATAGTGCCTGGCACATAGTAGATATGTATGTTTGAAATTTCTATTTTGTATGTAATCTCAATTCCGCTGTCTTTCAATAGGAATAGGAACTTGCTTTAGCTAACTCCTGGTTCAGGTTGACATCTTCTTTACAAATTTCAGTTTTAGAGAGGGTGTCCCAAAGGAATTAAGTAGTTGGTCCAGGTCCACATAGCTTGATTATTTAGGGCAGGATTTTATAAAGGTTTCCCCCTCCCCGCCCCACTCCAGAATTTTTTATTGCTTTTCCAATATCTATCCACTACTTCAGAAGATCTCATAAGAAAAGTTTAAAAATAAAACAGTCTACTATTACCTGAGGGCATTTAAGAGGGAAAGAAAATACAAGTTCACACTTAGTTTGTGGTCAGGAGTTCACATTTAGTGTCTGTGCTTTGTTTGGGTTTTTTGCCCCACCTATTCTGACTTAATTACCTCCTTTCTCCTACTTTGATTGAAAAAGTGAGAATGGGTATTTAAGTAGGGATTCCAGGTGATCTCTCTTCATTTGGCGTGGCTCTTCTGAGTCCATTCCATCTCCTGGCTCAACCTCAGAGCAAGTTAACAATTCTAATTCCCTGTGGAAACCATGGATTGCTCCGAGACCTCTTCAGACTCTGGTAAGTGTCTCTTGATTTTTCAGTTAGTAAAGACCCAACCCTGAGATCTTAGATCAACATGCCAAGATCACCCTTCTATTTTTACTTCTCTCTTTTTATTATGAGGCACTTTGTTTTCCAGAACTGAAGTTCATCAAGCAAGCTGTGAGCTTGATATAATAACAATCCTTTGCACTCACCCTCTAGATAAACTCTGCTGGAGCTAAAACACAGAATTGGCTCATGTGCAAGTCATGAAATCCTGCTAGGAATAGATTTTTTTTCCCCCTCATCTGTTGGGCAAACTCGTCTAGTTTTTGTTAACGTTCTTCTTCCTTCCCCCACTCCAAATCCCCCATTGCTGCACTTTGTTGCCTCATTCTTTGGCTAACCACTATTATATATATTAAGGCTTAGAGAGATGGTCAGTTGGTAGCTCAAGGAAACAAGGCCTTCCGGGGAAGGAATTATATTTCCTACACATACCTCTTCTTCCCACATCCTTATTTTCCAACCCAAACTGTAGTGTGGAATGCAGTAGAGGCTGACGGATGTAGCTGCTCTGATTTCTTGTCCAACTGGTCCAAAGATTTCTTAGGAACTTTGCAGTTTATAAAAGACTCTTGAATTAGAGGATGAAAGTGATCATGATGTTGAATGGGAGACCTGAGTATATATGTGAAAAAAATCACAACAATGGTCTTGTAGCCAGAATATACTTTTTATTCATGTGAACGGTTATGGACAAAACCCCAAAATAATTTTGGCAAGGTGATTTTGGGTTCTTGGACAGCATATGAGCTTTATTCGGAAATTTTTTTTGTAAATGAACGCCACAACATTTGGATCCCTGAGTTTCCTTTCAGATGATTATGCATAATCTCATTAAATTACAGAAAGAATTACATATTACTTAAGGGACATTTCCTAAATTGTATAAGGCATTCACCTTTGGGCCTAGGAAAGGAATGAAGGAGCTAAGTGAAATCCTCTGGCAAATTTAATTTGTTTAGTCTTTAAAAACAAACAAATAAACAAACCTGTTCAATTCTTTGTAATACCAATTGGGGTTTTCTTGGCAAAGATAGTGGTGAGTTTGCTGTTTTCTTCGGATCATTTTACAGATGGGGAAACTAGGCAAATAGGATTAAATGATTTGACCAGGATCTGTAACCAGACTTGAATTCAAAACGAATCTTTCTAACTCCAGACCCTGAACTCAATTCGTTTTGTCATGAAGGAAAAATATTCTATCTATTCTATCTACCAGTAGAGGAATGTTAGAGAAGGACTGACTACTGAGGTAAAAAGGTAATTTATTAGACTGTAAGTTATCTATTAATATATGATCTTGGTAATGATGGACAGAATCAGCTACACCCAGAGAAGGAACATTGGGAAATGAATGTGAACTACTTGCATTTTTGTTTTTCTTCCCAGGTTATTTTTACCTTCTGAATCCAATTCTTTTTGTGCAACAAGAGAACTGTTCGGTTCTGCACACATATATTGTATCTAGGATATACTATAACATATTTAATATGTATAAGACTGCCTGCCATCTAGGAGAGGGGGTGGAAAGAGGGAAGGGGAAAAGTCAGAACAGAAGTGAGTGCAAGGGATAATGTTGTAAAAAATTACCCATGCATATGATCTGTCAATAAAAAAGTTATAATAAAAAAAATATGATCTTGGGAAACGCCTCACCTGAGATAAGTTAATGGCTAGATTTTAAGTTACAGTTATATTCACTCAACACTTATCCTCCTAAATGTCTCCTAAAAACATCTGCCAGAACCTAAGGGATATGTCAGTCAATAAATATTTAAGTACCTACTATGTGCCAGACACTGCGCTAAGTATTTATGATACAAAGAAAAGCCAAAGTTATGTCCCAACAAAATACATACGAGATTATTTGGAAATGATAACCAAGAGAAAAGCATTAGAATTAAAGAAGATCAGGAAAGGTTTTCTGGAGGATTTTAGATGAGACTTGAAGAAAGCCAGGAAAATCAATATGTAGAGATTCAGAGGGAGAGACTCCTAGATTTGAGAGTCAGACAGTGAAAATACTAGTCAGAAAAGTGAGAACTATTTTCACTTAGTTTGTGTTTCTGGCCTGCGCTTCCCTTACTTTCCCTGCCTCCTTTTGTTTATTGTCTCCCTGGATTAGATTGTAAACTCCTTGAAGGTAGGGATTGTCTTTCTTTTGATTAATAGTATTTAGCAGTTACTTAACACTTAACGTGCTTACTTTTTATTGGATTGAATTTCCAAGTATTGCAAGAACTTCCAAGACCGGTAAGTTCCCAAGAGATTTCCCTCCCAATAGAATGTGGAGGTTTAAATCATCAAATTTAAGCCCAACGTAGATGAAGGGCCTAAAGCATAGTTTACCATAATTAGTTTTAACAAACAGTCCTTAGTTTCTATTTCATTAATGTCTTTTTTGAGTTAAAAAATGTCTAATTTGGTATTTAATTGGGAGTTTTTAATTTGTTCTTTTTCTAGCTTTTTTTGTTGTATGCCTAATTAATTAAGCTCCTCTTTCTCTAATATTATTTATGTAGCTATTTAAAGATACAAAATTTCCCCTAAGAATTGCTTTGGCTGCATTCCATAGGTTTTGGTGTGTTGTCTCATTATTGTCATTTTCTTGGATGAAATTATGGATTGTTTCTGTGATATGTTGTTTGATAACACTCACTTTTTAGAATTAGATTATTTAATTTCCAATTGGTTTTTAGGAGCCATCAGGAAAGCAGGAAAATTGAGTTTCCAAGAGATCACTGGTAGAATTTGGAGGCTTGAATCATCAAATTTGAGCCCGACAAAGATGAAGGAAGGGCTTCAAGCATAGTTTGCCACAATTAGATTTAAGAAACAGTCCTTAGTCTCATTTTCTCTTGCTGAATGACCATAGGCAATTTAGTCTCTTTTTCTCTCATGCGTCAGAGCATGAGAGCCAATATTTTTAGAGGCATCTTCAAAAGCATTTTGAAAGCATAAAAACCAAAATCGGCTCATTTTCCTTTTCACTGCTCATTCCCCACTTCAACAAGGAGGCTCTTTAATTCCATATTGGAATAAATTGGGGCACTCCTAAATCATTTGATAGTTAACAAAAGGAGATTTACTTAGCCATTAACAGAAGAAGGTTATTCAAGACAGACAGGTTAATTCAGATAAGTGAGATTCTATTCTTATGTTACCCATCATGACTTGCCACCTAAAGTTATGAAACTTTCTCTTTCCTCCTCCCCCTTCACCAAATTCTTATTTCAGCTCAGTACGCTCCGTAATGAGGAAATGTCAATAGTCTGAGTCCTTTGTCCCCAGAGCCAACTAAACTTCAAGAAATATCTCTTTTTTTTCCTTTTAAAGGAAAAACCACTCTACCTTTTTATGGGGGAGAGAAGGATTACATTATTGCTCCCATCACACAAGGAACAAGGTTCAAATCTACAAATATGTAAAAAAAAAAAATTTATATAGTACTGTCACTCTTCCTCCCCCCCCATGTCTCCTCCCCCCCCCCAAAAAAAAGGGGAAAAAAGGCAATATAGCATAATATATAGCTTAGGGCAATCTTGAATTGGGTTCAGGTCTTGCTGCTGACATATATTATGTGTGACCAAGATTGAGCAAGTCACTTAAACTCTCAATGCCCCAGACACTTTTTTAAAGTTCTGAAGTTATAGATAAGGTGATCGCCTTCATTTATGAAGGGGATTTATAAAACAGGAGTCCTCCCCACCTCACTGATGAAATCACAAATCTAGATCTCCTTTTCTAAGCCTAAGCTTCCAAAAGAAAAAAAAAGCTATCTGAAGCCAAAATTATTGTGTTCTATAACTGGTTAATTTCCTTAATCTGAGAAAAACAACAATAACATTTAAATTAAAGTTTATAAAGTACTTTATGGATTATCTCATTTACTATCTCAAATACTACAATTTTTACCATCTTCTTTTTATAGCCAAGAAAAATTATGGATCACATAGCTTGTAACCATCTGGGGCATGGGTTGGAAACCAGAACTACCTGATTTCAAATTTACTTTGCCTCTTCTCAATCCAATCTAGGCAAGCATGATTCCCATGAAATATTTGGACCTAGATACAATAACGATAGATTCCCATCCTTAATCAGGATAAGTCTCTTGGCGTATTCTTTCCTTTTCTATTCATGGGCTGGGAAACTCAGAGGGTGACTAACACAGGTTCAGGGTATCCTATGTAACTGCTGTAACACTGTGCATGTTAGATATGCAAACTAGTACAAGAAAAACAATCATTAGGTTTCACTTCTTAATACTAGCAATTGAACTTTATTAATCAAATGCATGTCAATATTAGTCTATATTATCTATTAAACTATAGAAACATTACCCCTACCTCATTTCCTAAGTCTTTTCCGTAAATGTGTATCTTGTACCAGCATTCATTGAAAAGGTCTCCTTTCTGCTCCACCAGAGATGGTTTTGATGGTGGATAAGTTCCTTCAGTACAGATATTCAACTAGTTTTTTGAAAGCAGCTGGAAGTCTGACCAGAAAACTTTATATTGTTGCTCTTTTCCTGTTTCAGGCCCATCAACCTGTAATGATACCAACAGGCTCTTGGAAAACTCAACAGGGGAACCCAAACCTGAATCCAAATCCTTGAATGGCACTTCCAACAAGGAAAATAGAGTCAGAAAGAGAATGGCCTATAGCAAAACACAACTTGAGGAACTGCATTTTCATTTCAAACAGAATGCATATCTTAATTCTGAACAAATGGACCAGATATCTAAGAAACTGGGTATCTCTCACAGACAGGTGAGTAGGGGACATTTAAAGGCTCAGGGTGCAAAGTTTTGCAGTGAATGACAAGAAAATATTTTAGATTTGGTTTGGCTTTGTTTTAAATTGAGAGATGTTAAAGGGTATCTTCTTGGAGGGCTTCAGAAGACAAGGTCTGCCAATATCCCTTTGTAACCTATCCTGGGAGCAGTAATAAGAACACTAGCCTGGATGTCCAGAAATATAAGAGTCTAGTCCTATTTCTGTGATTTAGATTTTTCACTTGGCTTTTGCTTTGCTCAGTGAAAATAAGAGGACTGGATCTTGTTTCCAAAGAGTGTTTCCAATACGAAGATTTGAAGATTTGTATATCAGGAAAGAAGCTAAGACTTGGTTGGGCACTGTCATGAATTCACTAGCTTCTTTGCCTTGTGCCTTTTAAAATTTGTCTTATTTGCATTTTATCCCTTAGCCCCTGTCTATTTCCTTGTCTCTTAGATTTCTAACCTGAATTATCATCACAAACCCTAACTCCCATTGCAGAAGGGATTCCTGCATCTCTGATCTTCATTTGCCTTCTCATTTGTTACCATAGCAAAGGCCATCTCATCTTTTCCATCAACACAGTTCCCTTTTTTCATTAAAGAATTATTTTCCTCTTCAAATTTATCTCCTGCTTCTCTCTTCCTTACTAGTCACACTTTCAATGCTTTATACAAAAAAAGTTTTGCTTCTCAAATATGTAGGTTTTAGTTGTTAGAAATTGTTTGAGGCTCATGACTCAGTATTTTTTCTTTCAGGGATGTAATGACCACGTATTTAAAATCAGCCGGAGTCAGGAATTCAGGTTAAGGGAAAAATCTTCAATCTTTATTGAAGTGAAGAGATGAATAAGGATTGCGATAGCAATATGGGCAAGAAAGATTGCGATAGCAATATGGGCAGCTGCGACAGGAAGCCAGCTAACAGAAAGAGATCTGAGCTGAGCAAACCGTCACAATCGCAATGCAAAAAGTCTCTCCTTCCCCTTCCTTTTCTACTCCCCTGCCTCCACCCACCAAAATCCTCATTTCCTATACAACACATCAGGACTTGCACAAAGAGTGGGTGGGGGCCATTCTTTCTCCAAGCTTATATATTAATAGAGTATGGTCCAATTACTACTTAGCCTCATGTGCTTGGGACCTCAGTGCATCAACTTAAGCCTCAGCCCATTACATTTGCCGCTTTCTTTTGTTTTAGAACACAGGTGATCATGCCATCCCTGACTCCTCAGGGAGGTCAGAGCCCCCAAGGGGAGGTGATCACACCCTCCCTGACTTCTCAGGAAGGGAGGTGAAAGCACTGAAAAGGAGATAATCACGCCCTCCCTGACATCTCAGGAAGGGAGATGAAAAGCACCAAAGGGAAGTGGGAGTTGCTAGCAGATTTCTGGGCTGAAGGGTCTTCAACAGCAGCCCTGCTTAAAAAACCGAAGTACTCGTTTTTAACCCTAATTGTTGTAAAACGTCTCTTCCCCACAGTTTGATGGGGATTTTTTCAACCATAAAAGGAGTAAAAACTCCTGTTTTGCCTTCAAAAGTCCATCTCATAGGGGCAGCACTAACTTCAGCTGCTATTGATCCTCCTACTCCAGACATATAGGTGTCTGCTTTAATCTTTGGCCAGTGACTGGGCCAACTGGCCCCTCTAATAACTGTACGATCTGCACCTGTATCTACCAATCCTTCCAATGGTAGGCCATTTATATAGATTGTGAGCATAAGTTGGTTAGCTGTTACAGCTGCTGTCTAGTATATTCCTGGATTTTGTGGTCTGGAGTCAGAATCTGGGTGACTATCACCAGGTTGCTTATTAGGATTCTGTATGAGTAAACCTGATGCTACTACGTCTCCTGGGTGATAAGTCACACATTGTCTACCTGTATTAGTGACTGGGATATTATCTACACATTCCCCAGTTTCCCACATCAGGGTGTGGATGGACACTGTTTTGTACGTACAAAAAGGAGGCGAAATGGTCAAGCCTACTGTGCCTGGAGGTAAGGGATCCATAGGCTGGAGAGGAACAGATTTCACCTCTCCAGGGGGTATCTCAGTTGTCCCAGCTGCATACAGCTCTATTCTCCCCAATTGTAATTCCCTTCTGCCATCAGGTTACTTCCTGGCTGGTTGACTGTGTAATCCCCTTCTCCCATCATATGGCTTTCTGGCTGATTGGTCATGTCTGGGTACTGGACTTCTAGGCACTCTCTGGGTGTACCATTGGTTGCCATCATGCCCCAAGTGTTTTTTGCCTTGGGCCCTGGGGCTGGGCCCCTCATCACATTTCCCTGAATCTGTCTACATTCTGAGGCCCAATGGAAGCCTCTGTTGCATTTTGGACATGGGGTAATTGGGTCTTGTTCTCCCACCTTGTTTTCCCATTCTATCTCTATACCAACATTGAGTTTTCAGATGCCCTACTTTTCCACACTGAAAGCATCTACGAGTCTCTCTGGAAGTCCCTTGCCAAGAGGGATTCTGTCTTCCCATGTTTGGATTTTGGGAAGTCTGCATCATAGCCTGGCTATAAAAGGCATCTGTGCCCACTGTGGCACAGCATCTTATGAGCTCCTCTAAAGGAGCATCCTTGCGCAGTCCTAGTATAATTTTTCTGCAAACCTCATTAGTATTTTCCTTAGCAAGTTGCCTTATCAAAATGTCTGTTATTAGATTTTCTCCATTTGTTCTTGTGATAGCTGTCTGCAAGCGTCCCACAAAGTCAGCAAAGGGTTCATTTGGCCCTTGTGTTATTTTTGTGAAGGCCCCCCCCTTGTCATTTTATTATGGAGAGAAGCCCACTCTTTGATAGCATTAGCAGCAATTTGCTGATATGCTGCTACAGAATAATTAATTTGTACTGTGACATCTGCCTAAGGACCTACACCTGTTAGTAGGTCACAGGTGATTGCAGCATGAACTCCACTTTGAATATTTTGTTGGGCTTGTATCCTACAGAGTTCACTATATTCAGAAAGCCACAAGTAGTTCTGTCCAGGTTCTAGGCATATTTTTGCTATAGATTTCCAGTCATTAGGGGTCAAGATTTCAAAAGCCAAATTCTGTAATAACATCTTAACATAAGCTGATGTAGTCCCATAAAGAATGCAAGCTTTTTTCAGGTCTTTGAGGATTTCTATATCAAAAGATGAGTATCTTCTACTTTCTTGACCTGAAGAATTAAACTGTTGAATTACAGGAAAAATGTGGTGTTGAAATTCGGATACATTTTTCCCTTCTTCTTTGGCCTTAATTAGTCCCTTTTGCAATCTACTCATAGGAGCAGCTGGATGCTGGAGGGGAGGTGCTGGATGCTGGAGGGGAGGTGCTGGATGCTGGTGGGGAAGTGCTGGTGCTGTCACTGCTCCCCCTCCCCCCACTACCCCTCCTCCCTCCATCCCCAAGGGTGGAGTTGATGGAGGAGAGTCAATTACCTGCTCCTTAGGTGGGGCTGAAGCTGCCTCAAATTCACCCCACCCTTGAGCCTCACTTAAGTCTCCCTGCCCTGTGGGGATATGGCCATTAACCTGTTCTTTGTCTTCCTCCTTTATCTCAGGCTTCCCCATTTGGCTATTCCTAGAATTTTTACCTTTTCTCTTAGAACTTATACAGTATCTTAAGGCCAAATGTATCATATTGTATAAATAGAATGCCTCGATGGAAATTGAATGAGGACCGTTTTCATTGTAATATGTGGAGAGCTGTTGACCAACCAATGCCCAGTTATCTAGAGAGATTTGCTCTTCCTCTAAGAACCAAGGGGAGGTGCGTTTTAATGTACCCAGAAGTCTAGCTGCCTGTTCCCAAGTTACAAGTAGCCCTTGATCTTCTATCAGCTTAAGCAGGCTTTCTATAGTGCCACTCCTGGGTGGGGCTGGAGATGGGGGGGGTTGGAGTGGGGGATGGAGAATCTTGGGATCTGTCCCATTTCAGCCAAAAAGTTACTGCTTTAGTCTTTAAGAAAATAAGTTCCCTGTTTGTCTTATACTCACCTAAGTTCCTGGTCACTGGAGACTTCTTCAATGAAAGTAGGGTCCTTGGTTCCCACGCTTGGGCAGACCTCTGGGTATTCACCCCCACGCTATTACGACGATCTTTCAGCTCAGACCTCTCTCTCTGCTAGCTGGCTTCCTGTCGCAGCTGCCCATATTGCTATCGCAATCCTTCTTGCCCATATTGCTATCGCAATCTTTTTTCACCTCTTCACTTCAATAAAGACTGAAGATTTTTCCCTTAACCTGAGTTCCTGACTCCAGCTGATTTTAAATACGTGGTCATTACACAGGGATGTCTCAGAAATCCCATTAGAAAATTGTATATTTTGTTTGATTATCATATTTCCATTCTAAACATCCTTTTTGATACCATGACCTTGTTCACCCTTTTCTATCACCTTTTATTTTAAAATAAGCAATTCTGCTTTTGTATTTTTGGAGGTAAGAAAATGGTTCCAGAATATGAGAATGAAGAGGAAAAAACAGATGAATGTTTCAGACCAGGAATCTCACTTGGAAAAGGTCAGTATATTCCCCAGACATTACTCAAGAAAAATATAGCCTGATGAATTCTTGGGATCATCCTTCACTCCTTTCTTACTCTTATTTCTCATCTCTAATTAGATACCAAATATCATCACTTCTACACCTAATCATAATGTCTCTAGTATCTCTCCCCTTTCCACTTTCACCCTTTCAGGATCTCCCTTTCCTGGACCATTGCAACATCTTCCTCTACCCTTTCCTACCTGAACTCACTGCTTCAGACTTGTCTATACCATTTTCAGCCTTATTAAAAAAGCATGAAATGAAACTCAAAAGTTGCAGCTTCTGGAACGAGGAAGCCAGACTGGGAAAGGAGCTGGTTCCTGGGAGAAAAGCACATATGAGACCCTGATAGTATCTTAGTGTCCCCTTCAATTTATGATACATAATCATAGTCACATATCATGTCAACAAGTATTTATTAAACACCTACTATGTTTGGGGCACTATGTTAAGCCCTTAGGATATAAGGTAAGATAAAAAAATTAGCTAAGCCCTCAAGGAGTTTATAATCTTATGAGTATGTAAACAAAAAAGATAGATCAATGAAATTGTAGATCATCTCAGAGAGAAGGCACTAGCATTAATCTTGTATTGGTAGCACTAAATGTTACAGAAGGTAAGATTTTAGCTGAGACTTGAAGGAATCCAGGGAAGCTGAGGCAAGGATGAAGAGGGAGAGAATTCCAGGCAAGGAGAACAGTATACAAAAATATTTAGTCAGGAGATGCAGTTCCTTGTGCAAGGAATAGAAAAGGAGCTAGGATCGCTGGAGTGCAGAATATATAGTAGTAGAAATGGAGGTTGTGGAAGGGGGAGGTGGTAAAGTATAAGAAGACAAAGTTGGAAGGGGTTGAGTTATTAAGGGCTTAAGAAGCCAAACATTGGATTTTTTTTCATATGATCTTGAACCACTGGAATTTACTGAGTTGAGAAGTGAAATGATGAAACCTGCATTTTAGGAAGATAACTTTGACAGCTTAATGAAGAAAGGATTTGGAGAGATTGAGGCAGGAAGACCAATAGCCACCAGCCAATTGCATTATTCTAGGTGTGAGCTGGGGATGTTTGTGAGAAATGTTATGAAGGTAAAAGGAGAGAAGGAAACAAGCATTTATAAAATACTTAGTATGTCCTTAGTTTTGCGCAAAGCACAGGAAACAAAAATGAAATTTGTCCTCAAGGAACTTGCCTTCTACTGGGATAGAAAACACACAAAAGAAAGCTGAAATATTGAAATCATAGAAAATAGATGAAAATATTCACTCAGGGCATGATTTTGAAGTTCAAAATTCAGAACAAGAGCTGGTAGAGGAATGATGGATTTTAAAAAATAGTACGTGACATCAAATTGAATATGGGGATTGGATATGAAAAAAACCCAAGAATTGAGGTTGAAGCGCACCTGACTGTGAGCTTGCATGACTGGGAGGATAATGGTGCCCTCATATTCAAAGATAGTTAGGAAGAAGGGAAAGCTTGGAGGAGAAGAGGAGTTTAATTTTGGACTTGAGTTTAATTGATCTACCAGGAAATTGAGTTTGAGATGCCCAATAAGCAGTAGAATTCAAGAGAAAGATTGGGGTTGAATAATTAAATCTAAGATCATCTGCATAGACCTTGTAATTAAAAGAGAGAAGAAGGAAATTTATTGTTATTTATTAAGGGTCAAACACTTTACAAACATCACATTTAATGATCAAAACTGAAGTAAGTGCTATTATTCCTATTTTATAATTAAAGAAACTCAGAAAAACAGAGGTTATGTGCTTTACTAAAAGTCACCTAGCTAGTATCTCCATGACAAGATTTGACCTGACTCAGACCAAGTGCTCTATCCACAGAGTCATTAGGATACTTTCACTCTTTTGGATCCCATAATATTACTTACAGTGTCATATCTTGTTTACAAGAGCATCATTTAAGATCATCAAATATATTACATATTTTTCTTGGTCACTGAGTCAACTATCTTGTTTTACTTAATTCTAGGCATAGCTCATAAACTATCAAACAGACATTCTGTTGGACTAATAATGGGTGATATACTCAATTGTATGTCAGTCTCAGCTATAGGCATTTTGCATTCATTTTTTTTCTCTTCCTCTATGAATAATAAGGCCTGTCTCTTGAGGAATACTATATCTTTGTGGGAAGGCCCTATAGTCTTATTAACTGTCATCAGTATAATATCTACATCAAGAATTTTTGGCCAAATACTGTATCTCTAGGAAATCTCTGTTCCATTTGTATTCTTTATGCCAGAATTTATCAAATTTGACTCTATGGAATCAAAGAACTGAATATGAGGGTAATGAAATTATAGTTTATTGTTAGTAAATTTTGATTTATATACTTATATACTTGGGGATAGGTAGAATTTTCTCAGACAAAAAGGGTCATGAATAGGAAAAATTTAAGAAGCCCTGGTATATAAAGCCTCTTTCATAATACTGTAAACCCCTGTTGATGTACTTAGTGTGTTCTAGATACTTGGCTTATTGTAGTTTGACTAGATTTTTCCTCCAGAGCTTCTCATTCCCTAAAATGTTTTTTTCTGAGGTTTTCGCCCCCTCATCTTCCACATTTAACAGCTTTCATACTTGAGCAGATTCTATAGCTTCTGACCAATCAAGAGTAAAAGCAGTAGATGGATGTTCCCTTCTCTCAATTTATTGGCACATCTCTCCTTTGTCTCTTTGACATATTTCTTATACATACATACGTGTGTGTATATATATATATATATATATATATATACACTTATATATTTAATATAGTAAATTGCTGTCCTTCTCAACATGCATCCCAAGACCTTGCTCCCAAAATCATGTTATATCATATAGCTGACTAGATTGAATTTAAAATGGTTTATAAAAATCCAGAGTTAGTCCCAGTGAACTGCTCTTTAGCTGTATAAACCTCATATTACATTTATCTTTTGACTCAAAATATGAGATGCTACATTTATGTCTATTAAATTCTATCTTAATGGATCCAGAGAGAACTATGGGGACTGAATGTGGATCAAAACATACTATTTTCACCTTTTTTTCTTGTTTTTTTTCTTACTTGTGGTTTTTCCATCTGTTCTGACTTTTCTCTCTTAATATGACTTACAAGAAAATATGTAAAAAATTAATGTACTTGTATAACTTAAAAAAAAAAAAAACATTAAACAAGTGACTTAAACAAAAAAAGACTTCCATGACAAGACTTCCACTCTTGCTTTTCCTATCTATCTGAACCTATTAACTCTCCCTTTTTGATGTTCTTTGCAAGTATATAGACCTTCTTTTCTGCTGTATCATGTGATTCTCCTCCTACATTCATTCGTCAGTCTGGTAAATTTTATCTCCCTAACCTCATGGCTCAGTTCAACTTCTACTTCTTTTTTTTTTTTTAAAATAACTTTTTATTGATAGAACACATGCCAGGGTAATTTTTTACAGCATTATCCCTTGCATTCACTTCTGTTCCGATTTTTCCCCTCCCTCCCTTCACCCCCTCCCCCAGATGGCAAGCAATCCTTTACATGTTGAATGGGTTACAGTATATCCTAGATACAATATATGTGTGCAGAACCGAACAGTTTTCTTGTTGCACAGGGAGAATTGAATTCAGAAGGTATAAATAACCCGGGAAGAAAAACAAAAATGGAAGCAAAACAAAAACATTTCCCATCAACTTCTACTTCTTATAAGAGGTCTTTCCTGATTCCTCCCAGTTATTAGTGTTCTTTGAGATTGTTTTATTTCTGAATATGTTGTTACCCACTTACTTGTTGGAAGTACCATATTCTGGTTTCTTTGATTCTAAGGATATAGTTTTTTAACAAATGCTCATAGAAATAACACAAACAAACAATGTTTCTGACCTGAGTTTTTTATCTGGAAAATGGGCATGATTGTTCAGTTTTGCTATTTGTAGTCCCTGTTATCACATCAGTTTTTCCTATTGATATAGGAGGGCTAGAAACTCTGTTAAAGTACCAAACAATGATGCTTCCTCTTTATTTTTCAGATATGTGATTCAGCTATAATGCATCCTAGTAGGACTCAAGGGGATCTGCAGTCCACTGTTGCCCAGCCCACTGTTACCTTGCAGCAAGACTTTAGGACAAATACCACTTGCAGAATTAAAATGGAATGTCAATCCTGCAATTACTTTTCTCACTTTCATAAAGAACAGAAGACAGTTAACTTGCCAAATTATAATGATCACCAAGCAATGGCTGTTCCTGCTTATTCCAATTCCTATTTAGAGCCTACTACTTTTCAGCCAAGTTATGGAATGAATCAATCCTGGAACATGTTCTCAAAAGACAATTTCCCACAGCAACAATGTAATAGAGGAAATCATCATGGTGACCTAATTTATCATTACTCTGAGGTCAACTCAGTGTCTGGGAAACCTACAGTCTTCATGCAACTTTAATACCATAATAAACTCCCACCATAGACCCTTACTCTCCATGATGTGAATCGTGGAGATTGTTCTCAGAGATTGTTAAAAGAAAAATGATAATTAGATCAATTCTCCAATATTGTCCAGTTTGTATAATAAGGAGAGGTCAAAAATTTTTCCTTTTAGCCTCTATTGTCTCAGTGATGTGCAGCAAAACTCTTAAATCACCCAACCTCTGAGACTATCTAATTAGTATCTTGAAAAGACAGTCACAACAACTTTTGAAACTTTGATTAGCATATCTTTCGACAATTCTGGGACCTGGTGACTCTGGTGGATTCTACCAGTCTCCTTGATTCCTCCCCCTTGCTCCATAAATCCTGCCCCGATCCCTTTGCTCCCCTGAGACTTTAAAAATTGTATATCCTGAAATGCATTAAGTATAACTGCCTTTTGTATTTTCTATTCAATCCCACGAAGCTATTTATGTAAAATAAATAGCAAATCTTTGTAACCTATGATGGCTATTTTGTCTTGGTTGCTCCCTGTCATGAACCAGATCTTTATTATATATTATATTCTTTTATAATTATGTTCTCCTGAATCTATTTCCTATTGATGGGATTAGTGGTAGTTGTGATGAGGTGCGAGAATTGGGGTAGGAGATCCTCTCTGCTCCAAGGCACAGGTTGCAGGTCATGTGCAGAAAAACATTTGCAAACCTGAAATCTGTGTGGCAAAAAGGGATTTATTGGCACTGAGAAGCCAGCTTTCTAGGAAGACAGACTTCTTAGTGGGCCGTTAGGAAGATAGCAAAGGTTAACACTTAGAAGAGAATATCTTCACCAGTGGGCAAAAAGTCCTGGCAGGACAGCTTCCTAAGACAGCTCCCTTGGCAAGCATAATCCTGTTTAGGACTTCTGCAAAGATTCAGGGTTCAGAGTTGTCTTTTATTAGCTGTCTGAGGCTTGGGCTTCCATTCAAAATTGAATGAGATTCATTCAATTGTGGACAATACTCTGGGCCTAGATTTCCAATTGAAAAGAGATTACTTATCTTGGGAGCTACTTATTGGGAGCTACTTATTATCCTGTCTTCTCTACCACCACATCAATTGCCTTTTCCCTTCCGCATTCCCCTAGTTGCATCCTGATTCAAACTGTTTGATTTTTTTTTTTTTTGCACACTTGAAATATTTGTTTCTAAGGATTTTTTTTTCAAATTATGTCAAATATTTTTAACACTCAATTTTTTAAAAATTTTGAGTTCTGAATTTTCTCCCTCCTTCTCCTCCACCCTCTTTGATAAGGAAGAAATTTGATATGGATTATACATGTACATTCATGTAAAACATTTCTATATATATCCTTAGATAGATAAGTAGCTCCCAAGCTACTTGGGATTACTTATCTTGGCACCTTGCTGCCCCATTCCCATAATTTTCATCAAACTAGTCTTGATATTTGAATGTTCTGACCCAGATGAGTAAATGCAGTGTGTACATCAGATCTTTGAAAAGTGCCCATTCCTTTTCTGCTCAATTGTTGCCAACTGTGTGTTGGATTAACTTCCCCTCCTAGTTGGCAACAAACTGTTCAGCACCACACCATCTATATGTGGAACTTTCAGTTATAGTAAATGGTGAAGTTTTGAATGCTGTGGATAAGTTCACTTACCTTAGCAGTATACTTTCCAGGGATGTCCACATTAATAATGAGATTGACACACATTGCCAGAGCTAGCTCAGTGTTTGGGAGCCTCTGAAGGAAAGTGTAGAGGTGGTAAAGTGATGAGGTTTGAGAATTGTTTTATAGAGCCATTGTGCTGATCTTATTTTGTATATCTGTGAAACCTGGATGGTATACCAGCAACATGCTAGGACACTTGAATCATTTCTATCTGAATTATCTTAGGAAGATTCTGAAGATCACCTGGTAGGACAAGATATCAATTGCTAAGGTCCTTTCTTGAATTAAACCGACAAGCATTCCAGCTCTACTACAGAGAGCACAACTTTGTTGGGCTGGTCACATTGTTGAAACGCCAAATGTATGCGTGCCAAAAAAAAAAAAAATAATATGGAGAATTCACACAGGGCAAATATTCATAAGATGGTCTTATCTTCCATAGGTTCAACTATTACCCTTATGTTTATGCAGATAAGCTCCAAAATACATATTGTAATCATCTTGTATATACACACACGTATCCATCAAGTTCCTATAGGATATTTCCATGTTGCTGAGGCATTCCAAACTAAAAATATCCAAAACAGAACCCATTATATTCCCCATAAAGTCATCCCTATTCTTGGCTTGACTATTATTACAAATGACACCATAACCCTTTTAATCCCTGAAATTTGCAATCTAGTAGTCATATTTGACTCCTAACTCTTCCTAACCCCACATACTAGATTAGTTGCCAAGTGCTGTTGATTTTACCTCCACGATATTTTTAAACACCCATATCCTTTACTCTACTCATATGGCTATTACACTAGTTCAGATTTTCTCAGTCTCTCATCTGGACTTTTTCAGTAGCTTCCTAATTGATCAGTATGCTTCAAGTCTCTCCTTTTCCATCCAACTTCCATTTAAAAATTATAGCAATAAAGCACAATAGTGACCATGTGACTCCTTTGTTCAAAAAGGAGCCTTCAGTGTCTTCCCTTTGCTTTAGGATAAAATAGAAATTATCTGGCATTTAGCACCCATCATAACCTAGTGCCATTATTTCCTAGTGAGAATAATGATTACAGTAGATATGAGACTCAAATGATATAAAATCTACAAAAGGCTTACACATTTAAAGTGATAAACAGCAGGCATCATCATTATCATTATCATCACTATTACTATTGTTGTTTTTTGCTGTTATTTTTGAAAGTGATGTGAGGAGAAAGCAAAGAAGAAAAATAATTGTAAGAAAGAAGGGAATATCACATTGCTTACTGTCTTGTGGGGAAAGGCAAAAGAGAGAGGAAGAAAAATTAGAAACACAAAGTATGACAAAAAATTAATGTTGAAAACTATCTTTAGAAAAAATGAATACTATTGAGAAAAAAAGAAAAAAGAAAGGAATCCTACTGCTTCATAGTTTAGAAAATAGAATAATGTAACACAAAGGAGATGGTCAGTAGTGAATGACTTTGTCATTCTCAATAATACAATGATCCAAGACTATTCTGTGGGACTTATGATGAAAAAATGCTATCCATACCCAGAGAAAGAACTGAGTATGTCTGAATACAGATTGAGGCATACTTTTTTTTTTTTAAACTTGATTTTTCCTGAGGGTTTTTTGCAACATGACTTTTATAGAAATGCTTTATATAACTTCATGTGTCTTCTCAGTGAAGGGGGGAAGGGGAAGGAGGAGAGAGACTCTGGAACTCAAAAATGTTAAAAACAAATGTAAAAAAAGGTTTACATGCAACTGAAAAAATAAAATATTAAAAAGAAAAAAAAGGGCATGCACAGTTTTAATAACCCTTTTGACATAGTTCCAAACTGTTCTCCAGAATGGTTGGATCAGATCACAGCTCCACTTATCCAATGATAAGGTCCACAATAATGTAGTAGTTTTCCAGTTTTCCTACATCCCCTCCAACATTCATCATTTTTTCCTGTCATCTTATCCAATCTGATAGATGTGAGGTGGTACCTTAGAGTTGTTTTCATTTGCATTTCTCCAAATAATAATGATTTAGAGAATTTTTTTCTTTTTTAAATAGTTTTTTATTTTCCTTAATACATGCAAAGATAGCTTTCAACACTCACCTTTGTTTATAAAACCTTCTGTTCCAAATTTTTCTCCCTCTCTTCTTTTTCCTCTCTCCCTAGACCACAAGTAACCCAGTATAGGTTAAACGATTGCAATTCTAAATGTATTTCGATATTTGTCATGCTTCACAAGAAAAATTAAATCAAAAGGGAAAAAACACAAGAAAGGAAAAAAAGCAAACAACAACAAAAGATAAAAATACTAAATTTTTAATCAATATTCAGTCTCCATCTTTCTCTCTCTGAATGTGGATGGTTCTTTCCATCACAAGTCTGTTGGAATTGCCTTGAATCACATTATTTTTAAATGAAATTTTTCCAGTGGTCTTTTTATTTAGAATATAAAATGTTTTATGTGATGGTTTACTCATATAAAAGGTACAAACATATGTGTATATACATAAATATATATGCACATGCATATCAAAACCAATCAATACACACAATACTATATACATAAATGTATGTATCACATATGCTTCCTGGTTTCATCACTGAGTTCTTCCAGCAGAATATAACTATATAATAGGTGATAGTCTGAACTACTATAACTTGAAAAAAAAAAGAAGCATCATTCAGTAACCAGGTTCTGATGGATTTTGCTTCACTTTTCTTTGTTTTGTTTCACTGTGCTAGATAGTATAGTCATACAAGTCCCCCAAGGCTTATGATCGAAACATAGCCCATTTAAGTTGAACTTGACATTTAGCCATTTCATTTGAATTCATTTCTTTGAAATCACCTTATTGCCAAGTCCATCACAGTTGATCATCACATAATCTTGTTGTTGTGTACAATGTTCTTTTCCTTGATTCTACAGGGCATTTTTTCATGTTACTTTAAATGGCTTTAATTTTTTCATCTGGAAATTGTTTGTTTATATCCTTTGACAATATATCAGTTGGGGAATGGCTTGTGTTCTTATAAATTTGACTCAATTCTCTGAGTATTTTAGAGATGAGGCCATTATCAGAAACACTGATTGTAAAAAATATTTCTCAGCCTTACATTCTAATCCTAGCTATATTGCTTTTGTTTGTGCAAACCCTTTTTAATTTAATGTATTAAAATTATTCATTTGGGAGAAAAGTGACAAAAAAAGAAAAGGAGTGGGAAGGGAAAAGAAAGGAAGAGCAGAACTAGGAACAATCAATAGAAATTTAAGGGAGTCCAATAGGTCCAGTTTCATAGAAAAGGTCCTAACCAGTAAAACTGTCTGAAAGTGTGGCAGACTGTTTCCAAAAATCAAGTGCACTCAATTCCATTAAAAGTCTATGAGCAAAGGCTTTGAGACCCCTGCTAAGAATATTATAGACAAGATTTCTGCTATAACATGGGTTTGGTTAATGACTTCTGAGGTCACTTCCAAACCTGACATTCTGTGATTCCATAGATATGATTAATAATAAAAGTGTGATACCTTTCCATAATTGAAGAAAATCAGTGAAAAGGTGGAAGATAGCAAATGAGAAAAAAAGAAAACAGAGGAATAAAGGTGTAAAGAGCATCCTGAAATGAAGACATATGGAGAGAAACATAAGGACAAATTTCTTCTTGGCAATGATCAAATTTAACACTGGAAAAGGTACTATATTTCCCTGTGCCATACCTGTTACCAAAGTCACCCGTGTATCGCTACAGGTGGATATTTTCATTGGCAGGAACCACACCCTTTGGGATATGACTAAAGAATGTGTTACTAGTCTGCCTGAGTTTTTTTACTCACCATTTTGTCATGTCAAGAGAGTTAATTTCTCACCATTAAAACAATAAAATATTTCTCAGGAGATGCATATATGTTCTTCTTAAGCCAAATGTTGCTTTCTGAAATGAACATGGATTGTTTGATATCCTCAATTCATATTTTTATAAATATAGTCCCAGATGTGCCATTCTATACTTTCCCATCAGGGATACCGCTGAACTTGATAACTTTATTCTATATGTATCTTTAATAGAACACTCAGACTACCAATACAAAGACTGAAAAGGTCTTGAGATAAAAGAAAAAGACCTTCTGATGCCTTTATACGTGAAGACACGGATTCTAGAGAAAAAAAAAGCAAAAATTCTCATATTCAGTAAAAACACACAAAATGCTCAGGATCTCTGAGAAATTACAGATAGTTTAGAAATCCTGTTGGCAAACTCTATTAGCATCCTATTTGGAATTTAGCCTGGATTTAACCTCATCCTCCTACCCTGAGATCCTGACTGTGTCAGAGGACAATTTGCCCACAAATTGCAGCCTGAATCCAAGGATATGCCAGTCACCATGTACCAGTAGCTCTTTCCCATAATCTGACAGAGAATTCTGAGGGAAATGTCCCAAGAAAAGCATAGAGAGTATAAAGAGATGTTATTTGTTGAATAAATATCAAAGCCCTGAATTTGTGGGGCAGTTAAACTCAGGCAGACTAGTAACACATTCTTTAGTCATATCCCAAAGGGTGTGGTTCCTGCCAATGAAAATATCCACCTGTAGCGATACCTTGGCACCTGAGAAAACAATGAAATATGAGTCAGGCTCTCATCCAGGATTATTACAAGATCAGAGGAATTAATGGGACATTATAAAATGTTTAGAAATTCTAATTAGTGCCTTCTCTGTTTGGAATGAGTATGGACCTGATTTCACTCTCCATTTGTGCCTAAGGAACCATTCTGATCTGGGGTCTGTGCACCTGCTTCTGTATGCCCAAGTGAAAAAAAGAGAGAGAAACATACATTCCTGGATCATCAGTGACCAATTCTGACACTAGAGTAAATTTAAAATGCCATTAACAACAAAGTACTTGTGGTGTCCCTAAAGCCTTAGGAGGGAGACTAAGGAAATGATTTGGGAGGGGTAAAGTGTTATATTATATCAAATAAAGTAATACCACCTGAAATGTCAGCCTCCTGAGAGGTTTGTGACTGCTTCTTCTGTAGTATTGATTGTGCCATGGCCTGAGGGGCACAGTTCTCCCAAACTCAGAGTCCAAAATATTCACTCAGTTTTTATCTTTGAATATGGAAATTACACAACCCCGCTTTTCCTCCAGACACACATCTTCAAATGGTCCTCTTTTTGAAGGATCATGTTGAAAACAATATCCTGAACCCCCCAAAAGGGTGCAGTGAATTAATAGACTAAGGATGAGTGAAGCAGTTTAAACTTTTAATATGTTCCTGCAGGAAGCAGGTATGAGCCTCCAGATGAGCATACACACACTTCACAGATACTAGAACCAGCAGGTTCATCTTCTAATTCTTCCCTAACTCATCCTCCTCAGAGTTTCTATTGGAGGAGACCCTTCAGAAGTCTATACTTCATTACACTCCCACTATATACATCCCTTCATATTTCTCCATGTTCCCCCTCTCCCCTTGCCTCAGAAATGGTGGATAGCTCCTCTTTAAGAGAGGAAAAGTTCATGTAGATGAGACTTATTATTAAGTATACTCAAATGAAAATTTAGTTTGGGACATGAACCTAGATCATTTATAGTCAACTAATGTTTGCAGTTACATTGGTTGACTTAAGACATTCTTTTTTTTTAATTAAAGCTTCAAGAGAGAAGTTTTTAATTAAAGTACTTTATTTTTAAAATATACACATAGATAATTTTCAGCATTCATCCTTGCAAAATCTTGTGTTCTAAATTTTTTTCCTTCCTTTACCCCTACCCCTTCCCCTAGATAGCAAGTAATCCAATATATGCCAAACCATGCAATTCTTCTATACATATTTATATAATTATCATGTTGCACAAGAAAAATCAGATCAAAAAGGAAAAACATGATAAAGAAAACAAAATGCAAGCAAACAACAACAACAACAAAAAGTGAAAATAATATGTTGTGATTCACACTCAGCCCTGCAGTCTGCTCTCTGGATGTAGATGGCTCTCTTCATCACAAGATAATTGGAAGTGGCCTGAATCCACTTTGTTGTTGAAAATAGCCATGTCAGAATTGATCATCATATGATCTTGCTATTGCTGGTATGCAATATTCTCCTGATTCTACTCACTTCACTCAGCATCAGTTCATGTAAGTCTCTCCAGGCCTCTCTGAAATTATCCTGCTGATCATTTCTTATAGAACAATAATATTTCATAACATTTATATATCATAATTTATTCAGCCATTTTCCAACTGATAGTCACCCACCCAGTTTCCAGTTTCTTGTCACTACAAAATGGTTGCTAAAACATTTTTACACATGTGGATTCTTTTCCCTTTTTTATGATCTCTTTGGGACATAGCCCAGTAGCGACACTGCTGGATCAAAGGGTATGTAGTTTGATAGCCCTTTGGGCATAGTTCCAAATTGCTTTTCATAATCCAATGATCAGTTCACAATTCCACCAACAATGTATCAGTGTCCCAGTTTTCCCACATTCCCTCCAACATTCACCATTATCTTTTCCTGTCATTTTAGCCAATCTGAGAGGTATATACTTTAGAGTTGGACTTAAGACATTCTTTAGTTTTCCTTATCCAGGATTCCTGTTGATTTAAGACATTCTTTTCTTACCATGGAACCTAATTAAATTTAGCTCAATGTTGTAACTAGTCCAGATTAATCTAGAGTTTTTCCATTGCGGAAAGAAAATTTTACAAATATATTTTATTTTCCACAATCACCAGAGCTGTGACTTATCCTTGCTTGGCTAACCATTGGCCAGCTGCTCTTTAATTCCATTGGTTTTGATGAAACATCTTCAAACCTTGTAAAGGGCTAAATGATCCCTCTTTCCAAAGTGTTTAGAATACTATATATATATTTGATAGGCCCACAGATTAGAAAAGGGAGACAACGAAACATATATCAGAGTCAACTAGATGATCTTTGCATTCCTGTGATCCCCATTATCACATAAGATACAGTTGAAAGAACTGGGAATGAAGCTAGAAAAGGAAAAAGGGAAGAGAAAAGAGAGAATAGAAAACTGATACTCCTTATTAGCTAATAACTTATATATATATAGCTTAATAACTAATAAGGAGTATTAGCCCCAAAGTCAGGAATTCGGCCTCAAATTCTTAATGGCTGTGACCTGGGAAATGACTTAATCCTGATTTGGAAGGAAGGAAGGAGGGAGAAAGTGAGGAAGAGAAAAAAGGAAGGAAGGGAAGGAAAGAAAGAAAAAAATAGACAACTATCAAGAATCTTCAAGTTGAACATAAATAGCTTTCATTTTTAGAATTTGAGTCACATAGTCATATCATTGGAAGGATTTGAAACCAGGTCTTTCTGGCTCTGAATTTAACTATCTTTCGGCTAGACCTAGATACTATGGTATAGAAGAAAGATTATATTTGTAGAAAATTTCAGACAGAAAGCTTTTTTTGAGGGGGGTCCTCAAAGGATCACCTAAAAATTGCAGTTGTTTGGAAATAAAATATGTTACATATAATATCTCTTTGTGTTCATATATATTCATACATGTGTGTTTCTGTGTGTGTACATATATATGTGTATGGAACTCCAAGAAAGGTTATCAGGGATAATGTAGAGAAAATGCCAGAGCAGAGTAGGAAGTTTAACTCAAGAAGCCCAAGATTTCTTCCACTCCACAGACGTTTTGATGCTAGAAGGATTCCCAGAGAATGCCTTCCTCTCCATGCAACCCAGACATAGTTATCGCTTCACTGAGGAAGTCAGAAGAACCTGCCTAAATGTTCCACAGCTGAAACCAGTCAACCTCCAGGTACTCATCTTCCTTTGCACATTACCCCACAACATATATAAGAACGCACCCAAAACACTCAAGTTTGATTTCACAACCATTTATTATCCCCCTACTACGCGTGCAGCGCTGTGCCAGACAATACGAAGACCAGGACGGAAAAAGAAGCCTTCTCTCCCCGAGACCTCAGGGAGCTTGCAAGCCAGGAACTTTCCCCCAGTGATTGCTTCTTTGGGCAGCTGCACCTGAGGCCCGTTGGTCCCGCCCCCGGAGGCACTCAAGAAGAAGGGGCTGAGGCCACTTGGATGGCAAGAGGGAGGAGTTAGGGGAGGCGTAGGGCAGCTAGAACAGCTAGAACAGCTGGCTGAGTGCTGAGCTGGGCCCTACGCTGACCTGCCTTCTCGTTCTCCTCTCCATCCTAAGGTAAGTCGGAAGAAAACTGCCCTCCCTTCAGCCTCCCTTTCGAGGTCTGGGTAACAAGAATTGTGTTTGTAGTGGGGGGGAGGGTGGTCTAGGGACAGTACCTCTTGAGGACTTCCCAGATGCAATCTGGACTCTGAGGAGTGGGATTGGTCAGAGCCTGGGTTGCCTGGATTTTTCCCTTGCTCTCTCCCCTCGGCCTGTTTGAGTGAGGTATATTCTTAGCTTTGACCAGCTTGTTGGAAGGCAAAGGAGTTGGTGCCCTTCTGCTGTCCTCACATGTGCTCCTTGAGGCAATCATTGGTAGGGCCAAGAGTAGCAGGCTCTTCTTCAGCCTCTTTAGTGTCCAGCTTCAGAGGTCAGTGGGTTAAACATTGTTTCCTTTGACATTGGGGATTATAAAACTACCTGAAGTGAGTGTAGGGGAAGAAAAAGATGAGGCTGGGGAATGAAAGGTAAAATTAGTATGCTATGACCCCAGGGACTGAAGTCTTAATTTTCTTCTAGTTGAAATAAAGCCTAGCGTTGGAGGGAAACATGTATAGTCCCAACTGGAGATGGTACTGGGGACAGATCAGCAAGGAAAGACAGAAGGAAATTGAATGCATTCTTGGGGAGGAGATAGCTCCTCAAAGTAATAAACCCCAAAATATTGGTCCCAATGATGATATAAATGTGTTTTAGTCCAGAAAATGAATGCTTCACCAGCTTCAGGAACTGGTTCACGTTCTGAAGGCAACAATGCAAGACCTTTTTTCTACGCTCAACCCACAGCACAACCCCCATTGCCAAATCCGTGGTACCTAAATCCTGCCTATAGTCCTTATTGTGTGTCAGCAGCAGGTAAGACAAATGATCACTGCAAACCTACAAATCAGCTTTGTGAAGTGCATATTTTTAAAACATTTCAATAGACAAACAGGTATCTATCATTGCCCCTCCTTTTCTTCTTGCCTCTTCTAAATCAGAAAGACTGTGATGGCTAACTTTGATAACAACCCATCTTAAGGATATTCTGATTTATTCCATGGAAATCTAAAGTTCCTGATCTGTGTACCTCTTTTGCTGTTTTGTTTTGCTTACTGATGATGTTAAGAGGAAAATCTCAATAGAGACAGGTCTCTGAAAAGTAGTAGTTTGGAAGCATTTTTAAAAGAGAAAATTGCATTTAAGGTTTCTTTGGACTTGGAACACCAGATGGCAATGATTCCAGAGAGGTAGTGGAGTGAAAGCTAACAAAGTTAAGGAGTTAAGCAGGATAGTATTGGCCCTTAGACCCTTAGCTAGCTCTTAGGGCACCACAAGAAGGGAGTATCTTTAATCTTGCCATAGTACTATTTATGAAAAAAAAAAAACTTCATAAAATAAAACCTAGATGTCTATTTATTTTCCCTGATAGCATTGCAGAGAGAGGGCCTTCATGCCCCAGCTGATCCCATGCTTTTTGAGAGTTCATTAACATTCCTGGCAGCTGTAGTGGATTTTTTCCTCCCTTTAAAGTAGAAAAGTTCTTCTTCTTCTTTTTTTTTTTTTTTTTAATGAGCAAAATACCTCATTTTAAAGGGAAAAAAGCTACACAGAAATCTAAGAAGTTTAAATTTGATCCATGGGATGGGTTTCAAACTGATAGATATATCCACGGGATGGGTTTAAATTTTATAAGTACTGAGGTTACATTTTATATACAAATATACAGAGAGATATCTTATTTAGCAATTATATATGTAGAGTGGCTTGGTTAAGAAGCAGGAAAATTAGAGTTGTCCATTGCCCATAATGTGACATAATGGCCATAACAACTATTACAAACTTTGGTTAAAGCAGTAGAAGTATTATACTCAGAACAATGCAGATGATGATTCCATTGTATTCTATGCTGGCCAAAGCATAGGCAAAATATATGCAGTCCTTATTACTATATTATTGGACAGACCCTGGTAGACTAGAAAGTGACCAGAATGCATGAAGAAATATTTAAGGCTAAGTTAAAGTTGCTGAGAAAATCTTTACTCTGGAAAAGAAAAGATTAAGGACAATAACAGAGTAACAAAATTACTAATTAGTAATAACCTTCACATATTTAAAGTATTATCATGATTGGGGGGGAAATCTAATTTTTCTGCATCTTTTTAGATGGCAGAACTTGAGCCAATGAGCTCTTAGGGAAGTAACATGTAAACAAGTAAATGAGTCTTAGGGAAGTAACATGTGATCCAATAAGGGTAACGATTAAAAATATTTTTTAAAAAAGTTCAAAATACTTCAGAGGTGTTAACTTCCTGGTCCCTGCAAACATTCAAGAACAATAAATGGGTACCTGTTGGAAAGAGGATTCCTGGATGAGAAATTAACATAAGATGACTTTAAGGTTCTCTCTAGTTCTAAACATTTAATTTGACCCACTCATAGAATTTTAGAACCATCAGGAAGTACCTCTTAAAATTTATAATTTTAAATTTAAGTACTTATTCATTTCCCACACATTCCTGAATAGATTTTGCTTAAGAAAGTTTGTTTAAAAAAAAAAAAGGAGAGGTTAGTGTTCCACATGACAATTACAATACAGTATTAATTACTGGAGTGGCTATTGTAATCTTCTTCGACAAAATGATTTCGATTTTATGAATAATGATCATACACCTAGTCTACACTTTTTGGACCAGAATTTCCTTTCCAGAAATTTATCTACATAATTTGCCTTGTAACTTAATATCATTTCAGTCCTAGTAAGGTCTCATTTTCTGAAGAGTATTAGAAAATAATTCTTTTAATTTATGATGAGGAGGAAGTGGGGGAGAGATCCATCATAGATCCATCAACCAAATTTTCCTCCAAGTCTAAGAATTCCTAACTAGGCACCTTTCTCTTGGCTGTTGTATAAGGGACAATCATCTGTGAACATGGTCAAGTTTTCATTACAGCTTCTTTTGATCCTCTATTGAGCCTGGGTGTGGAGAAGGGAGGTGGTCAGAACTTGAATCATTTAGTTCTAAAGCCAGTCCCTAACTCTGAAGGACATTCACCCTCCTTTTCTCTAAATCACTGCTAATTATAATACTACTGTCATTTGTAAACGGATATTAACAATTCTAAGTTATTTATTATAAGTATAAGTACTTATAAGAATACTTATTGGGTATAGTCTAAATATGGATAGAGTGCCAGCCATGAACTCAAGAAGACACATTTACCTGAATTCAAATCTAGCCTCAGACACTTATTGGCTATGTGATATTGGGCAAGTACTTTTTGTCTCAGTTTGCTCCTACATATAAACAACTGCAGTATTTTTGCTAGGAAAACCTCAAATGAGGTCATAGACTTGAATGTGATTGAGAACAACTTGGCAACAATGACATAGACCATGTGTTCCTAGTCAATGAGTAGATTTACTGTGATAAAATAAAAAATCCAGAGAAAATACATCCCTTTCCTTTAATCTACCAGATCTGTAAATCTTATCAAATGGAAGAGAGAGCCATAGTTATCACTAGATTTAAGTTAGGTTAAGACAAAAAACTCGCTGTAGAAATTCATTCTTTTGTTTCTTCCCTAGGATTCAGAAATGGAAATCCATACATTCCATATTATTCAGTTGCTCTACATGAGTACCCTGGCTTTTTCTTGCCACAGGCTCCTGTGCCTACCAGAGTCAACAGAAGACCCTATTTTCATTCTCAGTCTTCATTTCCTATGTTCCAGCATGCTGCACATTTCTGTCATTACAGCAACCCTTCAAAAAAAACAGAAACCAAAGAGACCCAGACCGATCCCCCCCAGCTTGAAAACAAATCCAAAAAGCAGCAAAATTCAAAATCTGATGTTAATGGTTGCAATGTAGGTAGCTTAACAGGTAGAGTAATTAATGTTGCCTCTGGGAAAAAAGCTGCAGTTTTGTCC
This sequence comes from Antechinus flavipes, assembly GCF_016432865.1. NCBI lineage: Eukaryota > Metazoa > Chordata > Mammalia > Dasyuromorphia > Dasyuridae > Antechinus > Antechinus flavipes. The sequence goes on along the minus strand of NC_067398.1, from coordinate 662,586,155 downwards.
TCTTTTGTGCAAGAGAGAGGGGTTCATAGTAAAAGCCCTTCTAAAAATACAGCATACAGAAGCATCTCTCCAGGAAACTATGCCCTTGAAAAGGAAGAGGTAAGAATAGAATATGGAGATGGTTCTCCTGCAATACAGCTCTGGAAATCCTTTAAAGAAACCATCCCTCTTTATGATTTGACACATGGCCAAACAGTACCACAGAAAATAGTACAATGTGATTTATTTTCAGTGAGCTCCTGTGAAAGAGTGGGGGTTCTATATACTCCTCATAGGGAAGAAAAAATGCCGACTGTAGACTATTCAGAAGAAGATAAACAGTATCTTGAAGCTGTACAAGGTAAAGAGATCAAGATGTCAGGGCCCAGCCTGGAAGGAAATTTAGATAAAAATAAGGAGAGTGTAGCCACTCAAAAATGTTCAGTACCCCTAGATACAACAAACCCCTGGCAATCTGATGAGCTTAACAGATCAGGTAAAAAAGTCTCTTTAATGGCAAGTCCAAGTCTGTCAGTGTTGAGGACACTAAATAGGTCTACTCAAGAACTGAACCAGCAAGCAAGATCAGTTTGTTCTAACAGAGAGACCATTAATGGCCTAAGTCAAGAGGCCCACATCCCAAATAGACACCATGGACGGACCAAGTTAAGAGATGGTTTTTGGAGCAATGAATCAGACAGGTTTGTATCTTCTCCCACCTGGCTGGCTCGTTTTGAGAAGATTGATGCCAGTCTCCATTCCTTGCCTCAGAGGAAGAGTCTAAATGTTAGCTCCACATACCCATCTTCTAGAAATGAAGTGTCTTCCCTGGATAATGTGCCCATGACTGACTTTGTACTTGAGAAGAACACATATCTCAAAAGCAGAAAGGGCACTGAACAGGAGGCTGAGATCCAGGCTGATCACTGTAATGAGAAGGGAGCAGTGATGATGGTAGGTGAAATTGATGGTGTAGTTGTCCATGATACTAAAGAGAACCCAAGTGGAAAGATAAAAGGACCTATTAAAAGAGGAAGGGAGCAGGAAGCTCTACCTAGCTATCCCACCTGGAAAACCTGTTTGCTCAAGAAAAAAGAATGTCTCTCTGATCCTGATTCTGAAGACTTGCGGGAAATAGAAGATGAAGATGATGTTGGTTATGACAAAAATTTAAATGAGGTTGAATATATTTTTGAAGCAGTTGACCCACAGGAAGATCTGACCCCTTCTAACAGGGGCTTTTACCAAGAGATTGGTCAAGAGGTAATCTGGAAGCCACCTCGTACTACCACATTGTCCCAGCTAATTGTTTGGCCCGTAAAAAACAAAGTCAAAACAAAAAGTGGTGGCTATGAAAGTACTGCCTTCCTTCATAAGCTTAAGAACAAAGACTACTATGAAACTGCTTGTGGCAAGCTTCTGAAAAAACGAATGGTGATCAAGAGAAGAGGTGAGCCCCATAGAAACTTGGAAATATTTTCAGAATGTTTGATTGGGAATACCTAGAATTACTTTTTAATGGTGGTGATGTTAAAGAGTGAGGAATTGAAAGTGAAAATGCATAATATTTTAAACTTTAAAAAAATTAAAGGTTTTATTGTTCTTTTTTTGAGCCTTTCAACTGGCTTATGGACAGAGCCATAATTGCAGTTTTAAAACTCAAAGTAATCTCTCCTGCAGTAAGTGGTCCTAAGTAGGATTCTCAAAACAATTTTTAATTTATCCTATGAAAACAATTTGTGAAGTAATCACAAATATATTTGAGAGAAAAATTGAGATACTATAGAAGTATAGGGAATAGAATGTCAGTTGAAGAGATTTAATCAAACCCATGAGATTTGGAGTTTAGTAAGTATAGTAGAAAGAACACCAGGTTCAGATTCTGGGGACCTGGGTTCAAATCTCACCTCTTGCTTTTTTTATATGTGTATTTCCATTATAATTTGTATATATAATTTGCCATTTCTGGACTTCCAGTTTCTCATCTCTAAAACAAAGGAGCTAGACGAGATGACCTCTCCAAGGTCCTTTCTAGTTTTAATTCTATGATATTAGATTTCATTAGAGAAACCTTGGGTTTTTTACCATATAGCCTCTGGGAAGAAAAGAAGCATAAGGAATTATCATTCTCCTTCCAGGTCTACCCTTACATCTGAACCTTGTTACAGAGAAATGTTTATGGAAGGGGGGTAGAAAAGAGATTAGTCTGTTTGGAAAGGAAGGGAGGAAAGAGGTCTGGGAATAGGACAAGAGAGGTGAATAATTTGAGGAATTGTGTATAAGCAGAAACTCCTAAACAAGCAAAAGGAAAGGTGTGAACAGTTGGTAGTCTGCTGCCTTTACATCTGTAAGGACTATATGCATCTTTTCTTTTCCTCCTCTCCCCTTAGCTAGCATCTGAATTCCTGTTCCCCTTATCTGCTATTCTGGAATACATATGTTTAATTGTGGTACCTTCTAAATTGTCTCATCCTGAGATGAAATCCTAATGGCCCTGTCCTAGGTATAATTCTGCCTGTCATTTAGGAATGCAATCAACAAGCTTCCCAACACTTTTTGTTACCATCCAAGAAAGTATATGGTAAGACTAGAAGATAAGTATCTCTGTCCTCTAGGAGTGTCCAGTTCAGTTGGGTAGTAGAATCAGATTATAAATTCACCATATATGGGAGAGATTAACATGTTTTAGAGTGGTAAAAGGAGAATTGAGGTAGGTAAAAATTGAAAGATGAGTTAAATTTTGAAGGAATAAGGTAAATTCGAAAACATGCTAGGCCAAGAAGAAAATATGATGAGGAGACATATTTAAGACTGTGCATAGAATTTAGGAGTATATATATATATATATATGTGTGTGTGTGTGTGTGTATACAAATATACACAATCACCCACACACATGTGTATGTATATGTTTGTGTGTATGTGTTAATATAGACACTATTCTTAGTTCACAAGCTGTGCCAATTTTTGCCATCTCCTGGCCTAGTAGAAAGAACTCTGGATTTAAGTTGGGAGATCTGAATTAAAATTCAGTTTTGCCACTTTCTAGCTTTGTGATTTGATACAAGCATCTTCCTTTTTTAATTATTTTTTTTATTAAGCCTGGATTTGTTCATCTTTAAAATTGAGGTTGCAATTAAATGATACCTAGGGGTCTTATCAGTTACAAGTTTATGACGCCTTTAGTTCATGTGACAACTGTCTTATTGTGGTGTGGGAATATTTTTGTAGTCTTGTAGTACTGACAGAGTGTTGAGAGTGTTTGAATATCTGAAGATATTTGAATGATCTTGTTTCTGGATAATCTTGTTAAATATCAGACTCACATAGTACAAATCATCAAAATACTATTTAACTATTTCTTCTGCCTCTCATCTGCACAGTTTTTTTTTAATTAAAGTATCCCTCGTAATCTATTATTATAGCTTTTTATTTTTGTTTTAGAAATTCAAACTGGTTAAAGATGTTAATTTCCAGGAGAAAATATCCATACCAGAAATGTAATGACATTGATATAGCATTTGGTGCTTACAATGCAATTTAGGTATAATCTCATTCTTTTCTCTGGGATCCATCAGAATTAATTAGAAAAAGTTATCAACTCCACCTAAAATGTAAAGAAAGTAAAGCTCAGACTTTAAATATTTGTCCAATGTTACACTTAAGTAGAACTGGGGCTAGCCCTAAGGGCCCACAGTGATTTTGGGGTTTTGTTAGGGTTAAATTGGGTTGAGGTTTCATCATATTATTCCCTTTGAACAGATAAATCAAAATTCTAGTTGACCTGATTCCATCCATTCCCCCTACTCTCCATCCTTATAAATTATGTAATAAGAATATTGTGGGAAAGAATCTAGTACCAAAGGAAAACTTTTCCACTCAACCTAATTTTTATTTTAATGAGACCTGAAAAATATTTTTTTTTGTACCACTACATTGTAAGCTCCTTGAAGGCAGTTTTTGTCTTTCTTTGAATTCTCAGAGTTTAGCATAATGCTTGGCATATAGTCGGCACTTAATAAATGCTGGGTTTGATACAATTATTGTTGCCACTTTTTAAAAGTTAGCAAAATGAAGGCTTTGCATTTGCATTTCCTAATCTCATTGATATTTCTTTTCACTTCCATCCCCAATAAAATATCACCATTTTTATAAAAGCAAACAGAACTAGCTCTGATCAGGTTCAATATCTTGGCCATTTTGCCAAGTTCTTTGATTTGGACAATCTGCCCTTTGTCTTTTAAGAAGGCTCCTCTAAGATCTGAGATAGATATGTAGTTACTACTTTTAACTACCTTAACTACCAGATGGTAAGCCTGTAAGAAGGCCATGGGCTGATGTAGGCAGAAAGAGGATCTTTAATGCAAATGAAAACAACCATGAGGAAGAAAATAAATATTTAATATACTATACATATTATATACTATAATATAATGTATAAGATAAGTATAATAATATACTACCTACTATGTGCTGGGCAAGGGCTAAGTCCTTTTACAAATATTACAACAAGTCTGAGAGGTAGGGGCCTATTATCCCCACTTGAGATAACTGAGGCAAATCAAGGATAATTGGGTTGTTCAGGGTCACAGAGCTTTTTAAATGTCTTAGGCTAAATGTGAAATCAGGTTTTCCTAACTTCAGTCCCAGTGTTCTATCCACTGGACCACCTAACTACCTAATAGCTTAGAAATGTATTGATATTCTATTTTTGTATTTAGCCAAATGATAGAGGTTTAATATGTGACTCCTTTCTTCAGTTAAATTGGACAGGCTAAAAAGGAAGATACTTCGTAAATGCAAGAATATAAGACCTGAAGCAGAAACTGTAGAAGTATGGACAGTACCAAGATATAGCATACACAGAGGTGGGTATGTAATTTGTGTAGATATCAAATCTGGTGGAATGTAAGAAGTTGGTTTTTGAATTAGTTCTGAGCCCCCATCTAATATACAATTTCTATAAAAAGCTGAGAATTGAAACTGTGTGAGGACTTGTCAGTAGGAAGGTGTTTAATGTAATAAGCAAGTGTAAAAATAGAACTCGTCATGTTCCTGAAGATAAAGTTGGTACTTACCTGTTTTTTGCCTATAAAAAATTTTAAAAGTGTAGGCTACTGTGTTATAAGCAGACTTAGGAACCTGATGCATCTTTCTCCATATGGAAGACACGTTCAAAAGTCCAACTTAGAAGCTGGATTGTTGGGAATATCTCATCTTCTACTATGATCCCCAATTACATGAGGAAGCTCCCTGTTGATAAATGTAAATACTAATATAGGGAATAAAATCCCTGATTGGGAATGGGAGTAGGAGGAAAGAAAATAAGTATACAAGAAACTAAAATCTGGGCATATAGAGCCATAAAATCAATTTTTAAAAAGTTTTAAAATTATGCTATAGGTGATAGCTAAGTAAGAATTCAACATTGGTCTGACATTATTTGTGTGGTGGAAAAGAAAAAAATATATAAAGATTTAATTTGTTTGATTCTTTATAGGATATGGATCAAAGAAATCTAGCTACAGAAAATAACATGTTCCTGCTAGGGACAACTGATGACAAGTGCATGGAACCCACCTACTTTTACTTTGATTTAAGTTAGAGCTAGCTGTTTATGTACAATCATAATAGGGAGAAGATAGTTTTATATAATGCTGCATAATCTACTGAACAAAATCTGACTCTCTGAGAAACCTTCAGAATATGAATCTTCTATTAACAAATAAACAGAAATTGCATAAATGTGTGGCTCTCACTTTTTCTTTGGGTGGGTGGAGAAATGAGGAAGGATGCTACTGAATAAATATTTGAAAATAAGGATGAAGTTGGTTATTTATCAGTTCGTGTATTTCTCTTAATTTTTTGTGTCTTCCATCTGAGGATGCTATTCATCTCTTTTGGATGGGGAGGAGTTCTTTTTTTTTTTTTTTTTTTTGGAATTCTTTTTTTTTTTCAGTAGGAGGGATAAAGGTAAAGTGATAATATATTTTAAATGCTTTTTTTTCTCACCATTTGTATTCTTTTTCCTTTGTTCTTATTCTATTACTTCAGTAAATGGTCATTTTAACTACACATTACTTGCATATTAGAACACCGGCTTATCAAGATGTTGTGATTTTTTTTTTTAAGACACTGAAATGAAATACTTGTATACTTCCATAGGGAGGCATCTGATGCCTGGGTTGGAATGCTATGGCATTATGGCATTATTGGTCAATTTGTGTTTTAGGCGAGCTGTAATAGAAAACTATAATAGTATTAAAGTCATATGTTCCATTTTTTAAAAAAGGTCCATTACCCACCTCCTGGGAGATGGGTAATTATCATTACGTAAGCAATCAGGCAGGCATTGAAAGGCTACCCTTGAATAGAGACCAGCAGAATTCATATAAAATATAACATTTTGACCTTATGATAAAGTTTTCTTATTTTGGTTGGGTTGCCTGGCAATATTGTCCTAGGTTTCTAAGATTAGCAATAAAAAGAACCTGACATCTAGCCCATCCTCTTCATTTTACAAACAAGGGAATAAGGCCCAGAAAAGTAAAATGACTTGCTTAAGATCATGGGAAGTAAATGGCAAAACCGGGATGTAAAATCGTGTTCTGACTCCAAATTCAATTCTTGTTCTGCTATTATGTCTGTCAAGCATGGACCAAGTGTTGCTGTGGTTTGAAGACAGAAAACAAACCATCTGTATAGTTGTTTTTCTTTCTTTCTTTCTTTTTCTTTTTTTTTTTTAAACAAATAAGGGCATATTGTCACTGAGATCTAGAAATTGCCTTTATAGATCTAAACTGGCTGAGAATGTTGGTGCAGACATATACTCCATTTACTAGACTTAGACTTTCATGATGAACTCATGAAAGATTGAATGGTGGGTTTGGATGTCCAAAGAATTCTTTCATATGGAAACAGAATTAGGGAGTTATTTATACCAGCTCTTTTTGTTAGCCCTCAATTCCTTGAGAGCAGGGGTGTTTTCCTCTTCTTTTCTGTTTATCTACAATATATGATTCATTCAGAGTTTACCTAACAAAACTGGATGCTACTTTTAATATAACAGACAAAACTAAAAGCCTCTGGAACCAAGGAGAGGTCCATTTACACTCTCTTCACCCTTGACTAAGGAGCCTCCTTCACCTCAGGAGAGGGAAAGGAAGAATAAGCGCCCTTGAGTGAAGAGAAATAGGTTAAGAGAAGTTATCTGATATCTGGCATCGAATCTGGTTATATCTGCAAAATGAGCTCTCCAAAGAGCTTCACTTTGAAGAATGGTCCCTAAGAATTCCTTCCCAATAAGCCTCACTCACTCTGAGTTTCAGAACCACGGTCAGTTCTCAAAGCTAGATTTTCCACTTGGCGAGTATTTTTCACTGCCTTTTCATCCCTTTCATATTTTTTTGGATAGATTAAAAAAAAAAAAGCAATCATATAGGAACGGCAGTAATTTTTTTTGTGTGTGGACGATACGTGGGAGAGAAGAATCTGTGGACAAATCAGAGGGAAAATTATTCAAGATCCTTCTGAGTTTTCGATGGTTTCCCCAGCTCTCCCCGCTTTCCCCGCCCCAGTTCCCTAATCTTCTGTATGATACTGTCATAGAACTTTCAAAAAACGGAAAGAAGAAACTTTAATTGTAAAGACGCTTTTTAAAAAAAATAATAATAATAAATCCCTTCTGTCAATAAAAAGATATTTAAAAATAAAAAAAAATAATCAATCCCAAGAAAAATGCCGTGGCTTTCAATTTTTTTTTCCCCCTCGCTTTTGCACTCCCTCACTCCCAAAGCATTTTCCTACGGGGGAAAAAAAAAGTAAGTCTAATAGAAAATTCTGAAGGTGAAGAAAGTCCATATAAAGAGAACCTGAAAGGAATGTACAAGAGATTAAAAGTGACTTTGAAAGGGTTTAACGTGTAGCAAAGTGGCACAGTGGAAACTTCTTAGGACCATAACCCAGAGGTCGATGGATTGAAACCATTCTCCGGTAGAAGTTTTCTTCGACTGTAAAAATATCCAAGGCGATATAATTTCTTTCTGAAATCTGTGCTATCTAGTTTGTAAACTTGAATTGTTGAACTGGGTACAGTAAAAGTCTCCTAGGTGTCTTTTCTGTATTTTTCTGAACACTTTCCATAGGAGCAACAAAAAGCAGTAAGTTCTCAAGACTGCATTCCTCACTTTGAGAATAATTAGTTAAGTTACTTGATCTTTAAAAACCTCTCTCTAGGCGGGCTTTGTGTGTCTCCAACTATTTACAGTTTAGAGACCAATACAGTAAAAACCTGTTAAGATTTCTAATTTATGTAGAAGAGGTATATAAATAACTTCATAAATATTTTTTGAATCCATCATCTCTTTATCTAGAAATAGGCAGCATTTTTCAACATAAGTCCTCTGGAATTGTGGTTGGTCATTTTGTTGATCAGAATTCCCAAGTCTTTCAAAATTGTTTGTCTTTACAATATGATTATTGTTGTTTCAATTATTTTTCTGTTCGTGCTCATTCCACTCTGCTCCAATTCATATAAATCTTCCTGGGTTTAACGGCAACTATCCTCTTCATTATTGTTTATAGCATGAATGTTCCATCATAGATTGAGTTGGTCAATTGCATTTCTGATATTCATTTGCCTATGAATGAGGAAATAAACACAGACAAAAGAGACAGTGGCACCATGGGCTGATTGTTGTCCTTTGTACTGGAAGGGCCAAAATGACAGCACTATGTTAAAGTTAAGGTGTGTCCAATTGGTTGATCAGACAAATGCTAGCTTGGGAGGCTATACTATACTATAATCAGACATAAATAGTGTATATAAAAATTTGAATTTGAGGTACTTCTAAATTTGCACATCTTTCTTTTGAGCTACTACAATTGTGCTTCTCTCAGAACACAGCACCTTCTTTGATGCAAGTCTGCCATGTTAGGCAGTTCTTTGCAGTGTCTCACATGTCACACAGTCTATATTCCAAAGTTCTTCAAGGAGTCCTTACATGCTTTTGAATCATTTCTTCTGACCATATAGTGAAGACAGAGGCCCTCCCTTACCTGAAGATCCACAAATAGTTCTTAGTTCACTAAGTGAAGAAAGAATTCATTTGATCAAGCATTTTTCATATATACTCAATTCCAGCTAAGCAGCCAATTAAAAGGTTTGTTATCATTATGCAAAAAGTTAACAAGAAACAGTCAAAGAATATCTATGTATTCTCTAAAGTACAGAAGGAAAGAATCCTATTTTATATTTCCAGGATCAGGTTTAATAAGCCTCCACATGTATTAGTAACGGAGAGAGAATATTGTATGTGTTCTAAGGCAAAGCTTAAACTGTGGGTCATGGAGTCATATAATTGAATGTGAGGGTTACAAAATTATGATTTGTTATCCAAAAGCGTTGGATTTACATACCTATTTTAAATACACACACACACACACACACACACACACACACACACACACACATATATATATATACCCAGTCTTGTAAACATTTCTTGGTGAAAAGGGATCAAGAGTGGAAAAAGTTTAAGAAGTCCTGCTCTAAGAAATACTTCATTATTGGCCACTTTTCATTATGTAAGCATTTTTTTTAATAGTGGAGGAAATATAAATGTTCCTATGCCTTGACACTATTATTTTGTACAGTATCTTCTGTGAAGATGGCTCATATCTTCATATATGTATACATGTCTCAGTTTGGGGGAAACCTTAGACATAAAATATATCTGTTTTATTTATGAGATTCCCCCCATTTGGTTCTGGGGTAGAGGCAAAATGATCTAGAGAGTACGGTCCTTTCTAAAAGTCTTCCAAGAATACTGAGTTATAATTCAGTACTGAGTATAATTACAACTGCTCCAATCGATCATTTAGACTTATTTAAGGCGGGACTTCAACTAAGGTCTTACTGACTGCAGTTCAGCTTTGAGAAGGACATAGTACGAAGTCAAAGGATCAGGTTCCAACCACAATGGAGCAAGAGTCAAAGAAAAAGTCTGAATAGAGTAGTAGTAGAAGTAGTCGGGGCTGAAGGGAAAAGAAAATATCAGAGGTTAGCAGATGCAATTTATCACAGAGCAAAAAGCCAACATTGCCGAAACCCGGGATTGAACCAGGGACCTTTAGATCTTCAGTCTAACGCTCTCCCAACTGAGCTATTTCGGCTTACTTGTGAACTTTTTTTGTGTGTGTACTATTTTTCTCTAAAGTAAACAGTTTTTCATTGTTTCAAATCTAAGAGTTTCTACAGGGGAAATTGTCGATTCGAGTAATTGATTCCGAATCAATTCTGGTTACACCGAATTTGTCAAGTCTTCACTCTAATTCTGTTTCAGAGTGAATGAGGTAGCCTTTCAGTGGGACAGCTTCTGCTATGTGAGAGAAGCACCATGAAATTTCACTGATTGTGTTGAACTAGACCTGTTGTTTCATCAATATACAGAATACTACTGAAGTAAATTCCACTTGTAGAGTAAAAAATCCAAAAAGAAAAGTATTCAAAAAGGAAATGGAAGACAGGGATCTCTAGTGTCAAATGCTGCGAAAGGATGATATGTTCGCTATAAAACGTCCTTCCAACAGCCCGTAATAAACTATCCCATCTCCTATATATAGAATTGAGGAGAAAATGAAGTCAAGCTTGGAAAGCCTATGTAAGAAATACTGCTCTTGAAAGTCGTACTCAAGATGTTCCCTTGGGGATGATGTAGCTTAGTTAACATTCTGTGTGACAATCCAAATCTAGAAATATCTTAAAAAGCTAGAACTAAAGGCCAAATCTTATTCCCTTCGATATGTAAGTATTATCTCTTATAGTGTACATCACAACCAACCATGACATTCTCATACTGTGCGATGTTTCCCCATGTGTTCCCAGAAATTCTCCAGAGGAGCTCTACCGAACAAGTGAAAAGTCTTTCTTTGAAAGACTTAAGAACACTGATTAACACAACGATTAACCACGATACCAAAGGAGCAATGATCAAGAATACTTCCCATCGATAACTGGAAATTAGTATGGCAGAAATTAGGCACGGACCCACACTTAACACCATATACCAAGATAAGATCGAAATGGGTCCATGACTTAGGCATAAAGAACGAGATTATAAATAAATTGGAGGAACATAGGATAGTTTATCTCTCAGACTTGTGGAGGAGAAAGAAATTTGTGACCAAAGATGAACTAGAGACTATTATCGATCACAAAATAGAAAATTTTGATTATATCAAATTAAAAAGCCTTTGTACAAACAAAACTAATGCAAACGAGATTAGAAGGGAAGCAACAAACTGGGAAAACATCTTCACAGTTAAAGGTTCTGATAAAGGCCTCATTTCCAAAATATATAGAGAACTGACTCAAATTTATAAGAAATCAAGCCATTCTCCAATTGATAAATGGTCAAAGGATATGAACAGACAATTTTCAGATGATGAAATTGAAACTATCTATTACCACTCATATGAAAGAGTGTTCCAAATCATTATTGATCAGAGAAATGCAAATTAAGACAACTCTGAGATACCACTACACACCTGTCAGATTGGCTAAGATGACAGGAAAAAATAATGATGAATGTTGGAGGGGATGCGGGAAAACTGGGACACTGATGCATTGTTGGTGGAACTGTGAACGAATCCAACCATTCTGGAGAGCAATCTGGAATTATGCCCCAAAAGTTACCAAATTGTGCATACCCTTTGATCCAGCAGTGTTTCTATTGGGCTTATATCCCAAAGAAATACTAAAGAAGGGAAAGGGACCTGTATTTGCTAAAATGTTTGTGGCAGCCCTGTTTGTAGTGGCTAGAAACTGGAAATTGAATGGATGCCCATCAATTGGAGAATGGCTGGGTAAATTGTGGTATATGAATGTTATGGAATATTATTGTTCTGTAAGAAATGACCAGCAGGATGAATACAGAGAGGCTTGGAGAGACTTACATGAACTGATGCTAAGTGAAATGAGCAGAACCAGGAGATCACTTTACACTTCGACATCGATATTGTATGAGGATGTATTCTGATGGAAGTGGATTTCTTTGACAAAGACTCAATTTCAATTGATAAATGATGGACAGAAGCAGCTACATCCAAAGAAAGAACAATGGGAAACGAATGTGAACTATTTTGTTTTTTCTTTCCGAGTTGTTTTTTTACCTTCTGAATCCAATTCTCCCTGTGCAACAAGAGAACTGTTCGGTTCTGCACACATATATTGTATCTAGGATATACTGCAACATATTTAACATATATTTAACAGTTTTGAGGACTGCTTGCCATCTAGGGGAGGGGGTGGAGGGAGGGAGGGGAAAAATCGGAACAGAAGCGAGTGCAAGGGATAATGTTGTAAAAAAAAAATTACCCTGGCATGGATTCTGTCAATATAAAGTTATTATAAAATAAAATAAAATATTAAAAAAAAAAGAATACTTCCCATCTTCTGGTAAAGATAGGGAAAAACTCAAGATAGAGAATGACATTTTTAAATATATGAGCTCAATATGGGAATTTATTTTTCTTGGCTATGCACATCTGGTGTAAAAATTTTGCAGGGAGGTGGTCAGGAGAAAAAATAGATTGTTAAATAAAAAATTAATTTTTAAAAAGAAAAAAATTATGGATATATTTATCTGTTTACCTGCTATATTTCCCACTCCTCCAGTAGAATGGATCAGTCTTAAGGGATTGTTTTGGTTTGGGCGTTGTATTCCTACAATCCCGAATTACATGATCTAGATAAATCGTTATTGCATAGGATTGAGATGGATTGGATTGGATTGGATAGGATTGAATGGAACTGATCTGCAGGGTGACCTCCATAAATAACACCAGGGTCAATCACTTAAGCAAGGGATGAACTGAAACCAGAATGGGGATGTCTATGAGGACTTATTGGAAGGAAATCTGTAATTGCCTTCTTGGCCCAAGGGAAATTGAAAAAGAAAGGTCCAGAGTGATTTCAGAAAGCCTTGCTTTCCTCTTCCTGAAGACTTCGAGTACCTCCAGTGTGAATTTTCCCACACATCAATCTCTCCCTTTCCCCCAGGCCAAATCTCCCTGCAGCTACGGATTTCCTCGAGAAAAGACGTTTTCACTCTACACAAGGGGTGGTACAAGGAAAACGTGGCCCTGTGACAGTTCTCTGGAAAATGGAATAGTGAACTCGCCTTCTATGGAAATCTTATTTAAAGAATACTCTGACACACACACAAAAAAGCCATCAATTAATTCGTTTGGAAAATCCGCGAGATGGAGAGATTCGACAAAGCAGGACATACTTTAGACTACCTATGAAGTTTTCAAAAACCTCCACTCTTGCCGAAACCCGGGATTGAACCAGGGACCTTTAGATCTTCAGTCTAACGCTCTCCCAACTGAGCTATTTCGGCCTACCTGAAAGCGTATTTCCCTCGTTTTCCTTCCTATAAGTTAAAGTTCCACATTTTCAAGATTATAAAAAATGTTGGTAGGAAAAGAATGGAACCTAATGGCCAAATACACTATTTTGCTGTAATTTTGAAAGAAAAGGGAAATGTTCCATCTTCGTGTCAAAAGGAGAATTTTATACATTTGACTGAACAGAAAGAATGAAACATTTGGGATCTTCTGAGACCCCATCTGTCTATCTCGTTTATACTAGTTGTGAGACAGGTTGTTCACTAGCTTGGTCCATTTGTGGTGGGGACTCTGATAGCTCTGGGAAAAGAACGCAAAGATAAAGGAATACGGGGGTATCAGAGGGGAACAAATAGATGGAGGAAAAACTTGGAGGGATAAATAAAACATTTACTTATTGATATAAGCAAGTATGTTAACTGACTAATTAAGTAATTACCATGATTGCTCACAAAAAGTTTCGTCTAAACAAATCACTTGATAGATTGGGTCGACATTGGACGTATACAGTAGCAAAAGACTCTTATTTTGAAAAATGACATATTGTAAAACTAACCGTCGTCCCTGGGTGGGCTCGAACCACCAACCTTTCGGTTAACAGCCGAACGCGCTAACCGATTGCGCCACAGAGACCAGCTTGTCAGAAACTTGAATAGGGTCTACTACAGATGTAAAAGAAAAAAACTTTGTTCCTTTAAGATGTATTGATTAGACAAATTCGTTAACCCAGAAGGTGTTTCCTCCAAAGCTTTGCACAAGACTAATCAAGAATGAAAAGAAAAAGTCATTGAAGAAAAGTCATTGAATCAGTGTGCCCAACAGAACCCAGAATTCCCCAATGGGTACTCTTCTTTTTTTCTCCTATTTTCTACGCTCCTCTTGATAAAACTTGTTAACATGGGCTCTATAACAACTGTACTATGTTAGAACTTCCCTCCTTCATAGGGTACTCTGATAATGGAGTTACACAATAATCAGTCAATCAGAAAGGCTTCCGAAGCCCCAAACAGCTTGACCTAGCAGTGATCCTTTGCGAATGAACTCTAGTCGAATTTAGAAATCCTGTAGCTACCAGAAACGAAAAGCTACCAGTTTTTATCAGCTTAAGAGCAATCTTAAGCAGAAGCTTAACTCAAGATCTTGCTCAGGATTTTCTAAACATCTTTCTTTAGAAACTGAGATTTTAATCATGTATTTAAGCGTTCATACATACTTTCTCCCTCTGAAGTGCTACAGTAAATTATCGTGTGCAGGTTTGTAGAAAATTATTCTCTCCAGATTCCAACTTCCAGAAAAGATAGGAAGGGATATCTACGGGTGTCTGTTGTTTCCTCCTCACGTAGAAAAACAACTTAGTTTAGGAGTGCTTTGGTTTTTTGCTTTTGCTTTGCTTTGTTTTGTTTAGTTTTTCCTTTTTTTTGGAGGTGGGGGGTGGGGGGTGTAGTTCGAGATCTCAAAAAACTGCCTGCCCTCTCTGAGGCTCGAACTCAGGACCTTCAGATTATGAGACTGACGCGCTGCCTACTGCGCTAAGAAGGCGGCTACGCTAAAGCCATTTGTTCTTGAGGAGAAAAAACTTACCATTTTCAAATTGTTGCGATGCTTTTTTTTTTTTCTGTATCTTATTTCTTTTTAACTGGATATAATCTAGTTTTTAAACATTCTGAAAGAGAATCTTTGACTTCCATTACCCATTTTTACTCTGGTTTCCAATTTGAAGTGCTGGGAAGGCATTGATCAAGACTTTCCTTGAGAAAGTCTTTCTCCTTTGAGAAGGGCTCCGGAGACAGGGCACCTTTCAAAAAACACAACGGTGCTTTGGTATCATTTTAGACAGAACTATATGAAGACAAATGGGCTCCAACCTAATTTCTCAAATTTATCTCACACTTACCCTTCCTGGTGAGTCACATCCAGCCTAGATGTTTGTCATATCAGCCTCCCTACTCAAACCCAGGCAGTAACCTCCAGCATTCTCTCCTCAACTTCCCTCCCCCCCCCTTTTCTTTTTTTCCAGGCTCCGAAGCCACCTTCCTAGCACTTTCCCCCCTTTTTAGTCATTTTCTCTCTTTCCTTTTTATTCTTTTCTCTTTATTCCTTCTCTGTTCTCTTTTTTGCTCTTTCACCTCTCAGAAAAGCCCCTCCAGATCTAGTAAGGAAACAGAATAAGAAGGACAGAGGAGAAAATAACTTTTCAAAATCAGTTGCTAGTCACATAATGGCAAACTCCTTAAAAGTCTGGTAATTAGGTAATTCCTTGGACCTGGAAAAGTGAGGTTGCTTTGAAATTGACTTAAAGTGTCTGATCAGGACTTAGAAGTGAATGAAGACACAACTTCTGATTTTCTTGGGTTCCCTAGACACTCCAGAGATTTGCCTAGAGAAAATCCCCAGAGTAAATAAAAATGAAAAATATAACAATGATCGGAAACATCTACTGCAAGATGATACATACAGTGAAAATCTCATTACTTTCCAATTGATGGTTCCACGTATGGCTGGTGTGGTGCTGGCTGATAAAGTATCTGTGTTTTCTTGGTGTTGTTAGGTCAAAAATAGTACAAGCAGCAGAGTATCTCCATACTTTGTGGCATTTCAGCTTTAGAGACTTCAGTGAGGAACACAGTAATCTGCAATTATGCACCAACACTTAGTTTTGGCTTGTAGCCTTTTCAAGTTGAAGAATTTACCACCAGTGCAGTAGGTGACTTTGATTCCATAGTTGTCTTATATTTGACAACATGGCTTGAAAACATGTGAAAAAGCACGGGAGCAAAGTCTTGTTTCACTCCATAGGTGACTGAAAGCATTGTCCACTGTCCACAAATCTAGGCAAGTATACCATCTTGAAATTGATGTACTATATTGATGAACTTCTCTAGGCAACCAAATGGCATTATCCTTTTCAGGAATATCTACATTAAGAATGAGATTGACACACACAACGCCAGAGCTAGCTCTGTGTTTGAGAGGCCTTGAAGGGAAGTGTGGGAGAGGAGAAAAAACTACTAAACTGAAGATGTCTATATCATTATGCTGACCTCATTGTTGTATGCCTGTGAAACCTAGATAGTATATCAGTACCATAACAAGAAACTGAATCACTTCTATCTGAATTGTCTTAGGAAGATTCTGAAGATTCACCCAACAGACACTGAGGTCTTTTCTCAAACTAAACTGTCAAGTCTTCCAACTCTATTGCAGAGAGCACAGGTTTGTTGGCCTGGCCACATAGTTGGAATACCAAAGGTATGTTTGCCAAGATCATTTTCTAGAGAACTCACACAGCAAGTGCTCACAAGGTGATCAGAATAATTGATACAAAGACACTCTCAAGAGCTCTCTTAAGAACTTTATAATTGATTGTACAACATGGGAAACATGGCACAGGACCATTCAGCATGGCGAGCCCTCATCAGAAAAGGTGCTGTGCTCCATAAGCAAAACAGAATTGAATTAGTTCAAAAGAAACACAAGATTCACAAAGTTAGAGTCCACCCCAAATGTTCATAGGGACTATTTGTGTCCGTCTTGTGGATGGATAGGTTCTCAGAACATTTTTCTTCATCAATCTGCTGGCAAGCGTTTGTCAGAAGCACTCTTCGAAGAACAGAGAAGATAGAAAGAGCTAAGGGGAGGGAAGGGAGATCAGAGGAAGAAACTGTTGTTCTGGGAGGTGATTCTAACACCAAAAAAAAAAAAAAAAAAAAAAACCAAAAAACAAAACCCTGCATCCTGTGCCATCTCCAGTCATCCTAATCTATATGTTGCTATTGGACCCAGATAACTTAGGAGGAGAGAGTGAGGCTGGTGACTTTCCACAACTCTCCTTCACTAAATCCAATTAATTAATTAAATCCGCTTGCAAATCATGACATCTCTTTCCTGATTCTATATGTCTTCTTCAAGAATGAAAGGTCAAATAACAACTGGCAAGAGTATGTGCCCCCCCCCCCCCTTCCCAGAATTTCTGCAAAGAGAGCAAGTGAGAACTTGGACAGAAGACCAAGTGGGGAACCTTAAAAGGAATTCACACACAAGAGGGATTCATTAATTTCTTATGTGGCTGTATTCTAACTATCCAAACTTAGTATCCCGGTATTTTTATACCCACTCCAATTTTCATCCCATGTCCCAAATCTTGCAGGGTTAATTTTGGCTCATTTTCCTTATGGGTTCTCTTATGTTCTGATTGATCATTCCAACCTCTAGTGATCTCTCCACTAGCCCTCTTCATCACAGACTGAATTTGATTTGAAGCTGAATCCCATGGCTTAATTCCACTGGGGACTCCTGGTTGACTAGGGCTCAACCCTTGAATGACATTGAAAAGGATTAATATACATATTGAGACAAGATGGAAAATTCTGAGTCCCCTGAAATTGCTCCAGGTTCCCCTTTTTTCCATCTTAGCTATCTTTTATCTTCCTTAGAAAGTCACTAGCAAATGTTCCATTGGAGAGTCTTTGAAGATACTGAACTCAAGGCTTTCCCCAAGCTCTTAGCCAAGTATTTTGAACATGATAAGACTTTAATTAAAAAACAAAAACAAAAACTGCTCCTAAATGATATAATTTCAGTAAAAAAAAAATGAGTTCCTCCCCTCTCTTCATTATTTCCCATGTAATATATACATACACATGTATATATTACATACACACATATATATCTTGTTCACATATATTTGTTTGCTTTTTTTCTCAATCATTAGATTGTGAGGTCCTTGAAGGCAAGCATGATATTTTGCTTCTTTTGTATCCCTTGTGGAATGCCTGGCATATGGTAGGATCTCGATAATTAATTCCTTTAATTAAAACCTTCCTTGATTGACTGAACATTTTGAGATGATTCCAAAGCAATCCTTACAGGAAAATCATCCCAAAATGTTTTTATCCATAAAAATGAGAAAGGATCTGAATTAGGCATTCAGGGAAAAAACCCTAGAAAAGTATCAAATGAAAACAAAGCAGACTAACACACATGTTTTAAAAAAAATAAATTCTTGTTATCAAGAAAATGAAGGTTAAAAACAAATACATAATGGAGCAAAATTAGTTCTTTCAAAAAAAGTTTAGGGGTAGAGTCAAGATGTTGAAGGAAAGGAAACATTTTTGCCTACTTCCCTCATCACCAAGAAAATATCCTAGACCAAATTCTGATCAGGAATGCCAAGAAAAAGTAACAGTGAGTCTTCTTTTCAGCTCAGGGCAGCTTAGAAAGATAAAGAGGTCTGGGAATCCTGGGCTCAGAGCAGATATAAAGAACAAAAGAAAGGAAAAAAAAGAAAAAGACTTATTTCTGAGAGTTAAGTGTACCACAAACAAATCTCCTCCCTCTGCATCCGAGGCCATCTCCAGACATTCTACTCTATATCTTGTCATTGGACCCTTTGATGACTTTGGAGGAGAGAGAGTGAAGTTAGGGACTTTACACAGCCCTGCCTCACTTAAATCCCAATTCACTTCCAGGTCTTTATTCTCTCGAGAACGAAGATCAAACAACCACCAAAACCAACGACAAATCTGAGGAGAAGAACTTTCTTACTGATTTAGTTTCTCTTCAGTTCCTTCGTTCTCGAAGAGGACCATGACATCAGGGAGGTGATGCCATGACATGCAAGTGAACTGACAATGCAAGTGATGCCATTGACATGCAAGTGTAGGAGGGCTGTGCAAGATCCCCTGCTTCACTTCCCCTTCCAGTGCCATTTGGGTCCAAGTGGCAAGATATAGATCAAGACGACTGGAAATGGCATTGAATGAAATGGGATACCTCGGTGTGGAAATGGAAAAAGAGAAGAAACGATTGTCCCTGTCTGCTCTCAACAACTTTTATTCTACGGACAGTTAACGCACGTAAATGATAAGTATAATGCAAATTTGTGTAGATGAAAAGATATTAAACTGGAAGAGATCGGAAACTAAATAAGAGCGTTTGATTTATAAATCATTGTCCAGAATTAGCAGCGTTTAGGGGGGAAAAAGTGCTATGAAGGTAACTTTGAAACCTGGAAAAAGTAAATAGGTGGACACTCTTAGGAACTATGTAGAGAATGCTTTGTAAGGCTGGAAGATAGTGGGTTTGAGTGGGCAGGCTGCTGTAAGAAATGCTTGGTGAACCTGACTCAGCCGGAAGGGCGGTTGTGAGAGAAGTTTGGAGAAGTGGGTTGGAGCCACAGAGCAAAGCCTATTTGCTTTCAGGTGGTTCTACCTAGAATGATCCAAAGGTCCAGAGGTTTTGAGAGAAGGCCTCTCAGATACGCTTGATCTTTACTGCAGCCCAAAATGTAAAGGAGAATAATTAGAGCAATGGGGTAGTAACTCAAAGTCCTTTTCCGTAGTACGAAAGACAGATAACAAGTTCAAAGGTTGTAAAACACTTGAGAATGATTTAAAAAAAAAAAAAAGTCTGAGAGCAGAAAAGAACTAGTTAGTTTTCTCCTCCAAAGTTAAGTGAAGACCCTCGAATTTGTATGCCTTCTTAGCGCAGTAGGCAGCGCGTCAGTCTCATAATCTGAAGGTCCTGAGTTCGAGCCTCAGAGAGGGCAAAGTGTTTTTGTGAACGCATAAAAAGATTAGCATAATAAACTCTAAATGCAGCAGAAAGTTCAACTCACTACAGTGATGACCAAGTGCACTCGGTACTGAATTTTATTAGACGTCAGAATGTAGAGACATTCATTTCCCAAGGTCCCCCTTCCCCCTTAATTCCTTTAGACACATGGCTAGATCTTATTTCCACAGAGACCCTGAGTCACAGTTTGGGACCACAGTTAAGGCCTCTTCTCTCTCTTTCCCTTCTCTTTTCCACCTGTACTTGAATTTAGACAGGAAAGTCGAGAAAACGAGAATGGCAAGCTCTCATATTTCTGGATCCCTAAATCCAGATTTAATTTCCCAGGAGATAGAAGAAGTTACGAGTCAAATTCAAGGAGGAAGCAGCGCCATCTGGTGGGCGCTTCCTCAGAGAGTATTGTACACTAAGCGTTGTGAGCCGGCTGCGGGCTGTACCTAAGAGCCACGGTCAAAGATATTTCTTCAGCTGCTCCTTTTGTAGAAGGCTGAAGAGAAACAGAAGAACGTAAAATCCCGGGGACTTAGAAAACCGCTTTCTGCTTGAATTTTTAAGGGGCAACAGAAAAGAAAAAAAGCTTGGGAGCAGAGGTGGGAAAGTTGGAAGTCTCCCAAAGCCGTCCCGGTTGGCAAGGAAGTATCTGACACTGATTCAGAATAATTTGTAAGATCACTTGCTAGGGATGGAGAAGATTCCTTCAACAGGAAGGAAAATGGAGATAGACGCTCAGCTCTTTTTCTTCTGTACCACTTCACTTGGTGGGGAATCTCATCAACTCTCATAGATCTAATTCTACTCTCTCCATGCTGAAGATTTAGAGATCTGCTGATCCTGTTCTAACCTTCATGCTGACTTTCAATCTTGCTCTTAAGCTGTCTTTTAGACAATTAAATTCAACACCTCCAAAACTCAATATATTTTCCCCAAGTCCTTACTTCACCTCCCAGGCTTCTCAGAATTTACCTGAACATTTGTTTTGAAATCTGATAGGCATAACGTTCCCTTTGGGTATACAGGAAAAAAGTGCTCTTGGAAAAGTAAGAGAAAAGGTCTCTGTGGCGCAATCGGTTAGCGCGTTCGGCTGTTAACCGAAAGGTTGGTGGTTCGAGCCCACCCAGGGACGTTTTTCCTTGGGGGGATTGGGGGGGATGATGGATTTCTGAAAACTGAGACATTTCTAGCCACTAACTCCCGCTGTTCAGTGAGCAGGCAAAGCGTCACCTCAGAGGTTGTTTTATTCCACTTAATTAAGCACAGTACCCAATATATTCTGGGAATTTAGTCATTACATTTCGATTGATACCAGATGTATTTTATCTTCTTCACTCTGGCCTTCTTGTGCTTTTTGCAGAGGTTTTCCTCTGATAAGCCTTTTTTTTTTTCCAGTTACAAGACACCAAAATTTACACCACAGGTGACCAAGCTAAGAAAACACCCTGCTTCTCTCCTTCTTCTCCTACATATGCCTTTTGCTTTACACTCTGAATTTAGGGTTTTAATTTACCTGGGTTCAAATCTCATTTCATACACTGAAGTGAAGGACCAAGGCTGACAGTTTCCTCATCTGTAAAATGGAAGGATTGAATTAGATGGACTCTAAAGTTCCTTTCACCTAAAATTCTAAGGTATACAATCTGTTCAGTGGATATAATTTATACCTAGATTCCATATCTGCAGTCAGTGTTATTTGGGACATGCTTTACAAAACTTTAATAACTGCAAAAATGTGAACTGTTCACACCATCAAAAAGTATGAATAGAGCACAGATCCTAAAGTCAGGGGACCTAACCTCAAATATTTACTGATCCTGGGCAAGTTACTTAATCCAGATTGCTTTCTGCCTTCTTAGCAATATAAAAATATTAGGAGAGACTTTTTTCCCAGAACAAAGGCCCGGCAAGCAAACTGACCTGGAGCTTGTCATAACAATAATCCTTTGCAATAACCTCTGAAACTGATGGTCCCCGAGCTCAGGTCCCAACAGGTCCAAACACAAAGACCTGCTATGACTTTTTATCATTAGACAATCTTGCCTGGACTATGCCTCACCACTGTTGCTATACTGCAATTTGTGAATCTTTTGTCTAGCAACAGTTAATGAAGATACAGCTCTACTACTTCAGGTATCCTCATGAGGGAAGAGCCCTGACACTTGTGTCTAGATCCTCTTTTAGCTTGCAAGCTGTTTGCCTCACTTCTGTTTGAATCCTGGCTCTCCAAGAAAAGGACTTTCTCTAGGGAATCATCCTTGTCAATCTAGAAGAGGACAAGTTATGGGAAAAGAAAGAAGTTCTGAAGGGAGAATTGTTACTTAAGAAAAGGAATCCTAGAATTCTCTTCTGAAGTTAGGAGGAGGGGGTAGAAATGAAAGGGAAGGACCAGGAAATTTCTCTCTCCTCGAGATGAAAACATTTTCTTGCATGTAACCAAGTGACCCATAAAGTTGAGTTTTGGATGCATGTCACAAATACTTTTCTGTTATGGGCTAGAACTTGAAACAAGGTGCTAAGTCAGTGGAATTGATAGAGATAGTTATCTAATTTAGCATGGTACTTAACAGTTCTCCAGTTCAGTACTTACTATAGTTCCACAACATTCACACCTTTTTAAGAGAGCATATATAACCTAGGAGCCTCAATCAGGATTCAGTTGGGGAGATTCAGAAGCCAGAGCTCAAACTCTCTGAACCAAGACTACAGAAAGCCTGTAAGAAAGCTAACCGGGCCGCAGAAAAGGAGACAAGACTTGGAAAGAGACAATAAAGAGTTTGGACTTTAATCCCTGGCTGCACTTGTGGTGATTACTGAACTGAAACGAAGGCTGCCTCCAGAGACCCCAAGAAAACCCCAACAAGAGAAGATTACATTTTAGAGAGAATATTACACTTTTCAATGCTAGCAATCAAGCATCATTAATCAAATGCATTCCAAAACTTCATGAGTAATACAAACTTTAATCCCACTAGGAACAAATTACCAATCATTTCCTAGGACTTCATAATAAACAAGTCTTATTCTAATCCACAGCTGATCTCTCTCTGCATAAAGATCATGTGTCTCTCTTCGAGATTGCCTGATAAATCAGCAAATCTTTGTCAATCAGCACTGCATCCGTGGAAGTCAGCGGATGCAGAAGCTATCATGAATTCAACTCAATTTAATAAACGTTTATTAAGCACCTACAATAGTAGGTGCTAAATGCTGAGCTAAGCATTGGGAATAATAAGAAAAAAAGAGTCAGATTCTGCCCTCATGGAATTTACTGTCTAATTAGGGAGATGACATAAAAAAGAAAAAAAGAAAAAGCTAAAGAGTTAAGGAGATGGGGCTATACCCAGCAAGGGGACTCGATGTTGCCTATAGTGGAAACCAAGCAGAGCTTCAGATGGAAAATGAAATTTGGAGGATAATAAATAGAATATTGGATTCTAGCTAAGTTTCTCATGATTAGTTTTGCTTTGTTTTTAGAATGGATCAATCTTTAATGTCTTCAAGAGCTCTGGAGGCATACAAATGTAACAAACTAGAACGGGTCACTGCAGGATTCTATCAACTACAAGGTTCCAAATCTTGTATTTTTCCCGATTAGAATTCAACATTTTATTGTTGAAACCACCTATCGTCTCCTCTGGGACAAGAATGAAGTGTTTCTCCTTCTTTCTTTCACATTAATGTAGATTAGGAACTAGGACTTGGCTGCTCAGCCTCGAGCTGCTTCTTATTTCTCCCTTTCTCCCACCTGAAATTATTTAGAAAAAGTCGAAGTGTTAGCCTGTGTTAACACTTAGAGAGGAAATGGAGCAAAGGAAGCAGACAGTTGAGCCGAAATAGCTCAGTTGGGAGAGCGTTAGACTGAAGATCTAAAGGTCCCTGGTTCGATCCCGGGTTTCGGCAAGTAGGTAGTCTTTTACAAATCTCCGTGCCCGGTGTACTCTAAGCAATTCATAAGCAAACTACATAGACCGACTCCTAAATGGCATTCCAAATGCGTGAAATTGGGAAAGTATGGTATTTTTTGTGTTTTAAAGTCAAGGAATAGTTGTTTATATTTTATTGTTGGAAAGATCTTTCTTAACACAAACTCCCAAAAGGTGACACTCTTCTCTTCCCCTCCCCCCCTCTCCTTCCTCAGGAACTTCCCTTACAATCCCAGAAGGTGTAGAGGGAAAACATGAATTTTCCCCAGGCAATTCATAGATAGGAGAAGGATGGTACCAGGTTCATTGCCTCTCCCTCCTCCCCTTTCTGGTATCAGTTCGTCCCAGCTCTCACTCACCGACCCAATTTGAGGCATCTTTTCAATTCAATCCACCAAGAAGGGTATATCAAATAACTGCTGTTTTGGACTTTAGGAATATAATGATACTTTTACTGAGGGGAATACGACATTTAAACAGTTAAATATATAAGTGAAAAATTGAAAAAGAGGAGGAAGTAATAAGCAAGGCGATCATGAAAGGTTTTCCTTAAGAGGTGGAAGATGATCTGAATCTTAAAGGAAGTTACTTTCTGGGTGTAGGATAGGATTTGTCCAAGGAATACAGACCAACTTGTGCAAAATCATAGATATGGGAAGAAGAGGGCCAAACTACAGGAACAGCAAGAAAGTTTCTTTAACTGACCCAGAAAGTTCAAAGAGAGACAGAGACAGAGTAATGGACTGGAAACTTAAACTATCAGTGAGTTGCAAAGAGCCCTAAATAGCAGTTTGTATTTTTATCTTGGAGCTATAAGAAGATTGAAATCTCTTGGTAGGAGGAGGACATGGTCAGATATGTACTAGGAAGATAATTGTGGCAGCTATGTGGAGGTAGCATTGGAGATCAGAGAAACAGGAAGCTCCAGCCCAGCTAAGAGATCTTTGCAGTAGTGTAGGCCCAAATCAGTTCAGGTTGGAACCACAGTAATTGGAAGACTGATAGGGTACTATCAGTACCCTCCACAGAAACAAAGCTCTATCCATTGTCACCTAGCTGCCCCTTATTTGCTTATTCTACCAGTCCAATGAGTCTGTGAAGAAAAAAAAAAGATAAGGAATTAAGACAACTCTGAAGTATCATCCCACACCTCTCAGATTGGTTAATATGACAGAAAAGGAAAATGACAAATGTTGGAGGAGGTGTGGAAAAAATGGGACACTAAGGCACTATTGGTGGAGTTGTGAACTGATCCAACAGTTTTGGAGAACAATTCTGAACTACACCCAAAGAGCTATAAAATTGCGCATATTTTTTGATCCAACAATACCATCCCTAGGTCTATATCCCAAAGAGATTTTTAATAAAAGACAGGGACTTGTGTTTGTGTATGTGTACTCTGTGGTGGTAAAGAATTGGAAACTGACAGAATTCCCATCAATTAGGAAATGCCTGAGCAAATTGTGATATATAGTTGTGATAGAATAGTATAATGTTATAAGAAATGATGAGCAGGATGCTTTCAGAAAAAACATGAAAGAATTACATGAACTGATGCAAACTGAAATGAGCAGAACTAGGATACTCTACACAATAATAATAATATTGTATGATAATCAACTGTGAATGATTTAACTATCTCAGCAATATGTTTCAAAACAATTCTGAAGGATTTATGATGAAAAATGCTATCAATCATCTCCAAAGAAAGAACTGATGAAGATTAAAGCATACTTTTTTTAAAAACTTCATTTTTCTTGGTTAATTTTTTTCCTGTGTGTTCACAATATGGCCAATATAGAAATATTATTTGCATGGCGATACATGTATAATCTATATCAAATTGCTTGATAGGGGAGAGAATTTAGGACTCAAAACATTTTTAAATGTTAAAAGTTGTTATTTCATGTAACTGGAAAATATTTTTAAAAATTTCATTAAAAAAAATTAGATGCAAAAGTTCATGATGTATGTTAACATTCCAGATAAGTCTTAAAGATTAGTCTTTTGGCTCTCTGAAAACTTGGATTGGAATGGCACAAGATTAAGTTCTTTTTGGATATTACTTTTGATCCCTTTCCCCTTTAGTACCAAAAAGACTATAAAAATTATATTATATTACAGTTCACCCTTCAATATTAAATGAAATTGTTGGGATTTGCAGAAAGAATATCATGTAATAAGAAAATAAATGAAAAAGACATCTTTTAAATTTTTTACTTAGACCTTTTTGGAATCTTATTACACATGAGTTAGGTTGTTTTTTGTTTTTTTTTTTCAACTTGTGGAGAAAAATAATCTAGGGTTAAATGTTGAATTGGAGAGCTCAACCTGAAGACTACATTAAATTCCCACAATCACAGAGGGGTCAGGATTGTGTAACATACCTCAGAATTATGGCTTTCCTGATTATGAAGGAAATCATTCAAGGAAACAATATTAGAGCAAGAGTTCAAGAATTAGATAATATCTATTAATAGTAATAATTGGCATTGCCCATAGATGTTCAAGATCTTTGTATACGTAGAGATTGAAAATGTAGGCTCTCAGCAGTATTACTACGGGGCTTATATGCCAAAGAGATCTTAAAGAAGGGAAAGGGACCTGTATGTGTAAGAATGTTTTTGGCAGCCCTCTTTGTAGTGGCCAGAAACTGGAAACTGAGTAAATGCCCATCGATTGGAGAATGGCTAAATAAATTGTGGTATATGAATATTATGGAATATTATTGTTCGGTGAGAAATGACCAACAAGATGATTTCAGAAAGGCCTGGAGAGACTTACATGAACTGATGCTGAGTGAAATGAGCAGGGCCAGGAGACCATTATATACTTCAACAACAATACTATATGATGATCAATTCTGATGGACCTGGCCATTCTCAGCAATGAGATGAACCAAATCAGTTCCAATGGAGCAGTAATGAATTGAACCAGCTACACCTAGAGAAAGAACTCTTGGAGATGACTAAGAACCATTACATTGAATTCCCAATCCCTATATTTTTGTCTACCTGCATCTTGGATTTCCTTCACAGGCTAATTGTACAATATTTCAGAGTCTGATTCTTTTTGTACAGCAAAATAACGGTTTGGTCATGTATACTTATTTTGTATTTAATTTATACTTTAATATATTTAACACATATTGATCATCCTGCCATCTAGGGGTGGGGGTGAGGGGAAGGAGGGAAAAATTGGAACAAAAGGTTTGGCAATTGTCAATGCTGTAAAATTACCCATGCATATAACTTGTAAATAAAAAGCTATTAAAAAAAAAAAAAGAAAAAGAAAATCTAGGACCTTAGTGACATTGTTGATTAGATTATTTTTTCATCTTTGCAAGCATTTCACTACAGACAACGTGCAAGTCTCTGCATCCATACATTTTGACGGTTTACCTGAAAGCTGAAAATATAGTAGTTTTAATGCGGGAAGTGTTCGTGAGATTGAAAGCAAAAATAACTTGCCCTCTCTGAGGTTCGAACTCAGGACCTTCAGATTATGAGACTGACGCGCTGCCTACTGCGCTAAGAAGGCTTATGTGTACACTTTTACAAACTAAGAATTTGAGCGATAATTCTCTACTTTCAACTATCAGAATTTCTAGATTGTGGCATTTAATGTTTCTTCCCAACTTTTCCTTTTCTTCCCTGAGATCTCTGTATTCTCTCTCACATTCTAAAGATTTTGCTCTAAGATGAAATTTTGGGAAAGAATCAAGTTTAGCGTCTGAATGACAAATAATGATTTCTTCAATTTCTCTACTCACTGGAAATCCAAAAGTCATCTTTTGGGGAATAAGGAGAAGATAGATTCCACACCAATGTGTTTGTTTGAGTCTTCATATTTGTTAGAAGGGTTTTGTTTTACTTTTAATTAGGGGGAGGAGAGGGGAAGGAAAAGAGAAAGAAAATAAATTCTTGTTAATTAACAAAAATTAAGTTTAAAAAATAAAAAGCATATAATTTACGATCTACCTTCCACCTACCTTTCCAACCTTCACAACCTTCAATCTGTAGACTTCCTTTTTTTTGTATTTGAAAGTCTAATGTACCCACTCTAAATTTTCCTAATTCCATCTGACTATTTATTCTGTGTAGCTCCAGTTACACTTATCCATGCCTCCATTAATTCTTCCTATTACTCACTTTAAAAGCATACTTCTCTTTCTTAGGGATTCAAACTTCACATTTGTAGATATATTTTCAGTCCTATTTCAAATAAAGGAGAATCTTTCTTCTCTGTTGGCCTCTCCTATTATTTGAATTATATTAATACTTCTGGTTTGCTTATGGTCATTTCTAATCTCCTTTCTAGATTTTAAAAAGTCTTTTCTTTTGGTTATGTCAAAACAAAACTCTAAATCTTGCTCCTTTGCTGTGACCCACTGAAGTGAAATGATTCTTTCACAGAGAATGAGCTCTTCAGCTATATGATATAAATCTCTTTGGCCTTTGGTGTAATCAATAATTAGGCTTAGTTCCTTCACCAAACTCTACCTCCTTATGCAATCAGAAGTCCAGAATCTCCCCACAAAGTTTCCAGGTTCATGGAGATAGTTACTTATCTGAACCTGATTTGATGCCATAATTCTTGGGAAGTGAAAAGCTATTCAGAGAGAAATATTAGACACCCCTCACTCCCCATCTCCCTTTTCAACTAACTTCTGGTAGCAGAGATTTCAAGTAGACAAAGGCCTTACATTACCTTAAAGTTTTCCATTTGAGTGGACATTGAATCATTTCCAAAACAATGGATGCTTGAGCATTTGACCAGGGTAAGCAGGTCTTCAAGAGCTCTAGCTGTAGACCATCTATGCTTATGGGTCTCTTGTGTACTGGTTAGCTCTCCTCTCTCCCCCACCCTCCTTTATCTTTTATTTCCTTTCTTCTCATGCCCAACTAAGGTAATGCAGTGTCAAACACTTCATAAGAAAAAAAATGTATGCTTTCTATTTCTAGAGTTAAAGACTATATATTTATTATAGCATGCCATATTGATAATTTTCTTACATAATGAACCAGGGTCTACATATATCGTTAAGGGACAGGTCAATTTTCTGAGAGCCTCCACAGCTGTGGGTCATAATATCTGAAGGAGTTTCAGGGCAGCCTTTTCTGACACAGGTGGTTTGGATTGGGAATGAGATAAATTAGAGGCAGAGGGAAGAGGAAAGAGGTTAGACAATGCAAAAAAATGGAGATCCATGTGCATAAAAAGAAACACTTGTTTAAAAAAAAAATCCTTCTGCTCAAACCAAGGATTTTGCTCACTTTGGTCAGAGAACCAAAAGGTCAGAGAACAGCAACTGCCTCTTAGTCTCCTTGTATCATCCTCTCACAAGAGGAGATCCATTCTGAGTTGGATCTCCAGCAGCCAATGACAGGTAGCTCCCATATATTCTAACAGCTCTCCCATGTATTCCAACAATATAGGGCATTTCAATTTATGTTAGATTAAATTAGCATATTTATTCTTGAGCTAAGAATTCCCCTATAGCCTATATTCTGAGAGTTCCTATTAAGTACCACTCTCATTAAAGTAGATTCTTAATCTTTTTTATATTGTAGTCAGTTTGATAAAGTCTATAGCCCTATTCTTAGAAAAAATGCTTTTAAACACATAGAATCAAAATACATATAACAAATCAATTATATTGAATTGTGGATATGAAAGCTTTTTTAAAAATACATTCATAAAACTAATTTTTAAACTTGTTCTAAAGCATTTTGAGAAACTTCCTTTGCTTGTAGGTTAAGACCAAAGTGAGCAAAATCCTTGGTTTGAGCAGAAGGATTTTTTTTTTAAACAAGTGTTTCTTTTTATGCACATGGATCTCCATTTTTTGGTCTGGAGTCAGTGCACATGGTCCAGGCCTGAGACTTTGGGATTTCACTGTCATGAACAGCAAAAGGGGAAATTCCATTCAGATAGATTAGTACAAGGGACCAAAATGACTGTCTAGAACTGCTTAGGCTGCTTCTAACATTTAGGCAAAGAACTTGGACTCAGAAAGATCCAAAGGGAGCCTTGGATTGAAATTGTACAGGGAATAGGGACACTGAATACAGATAGATGTATCCTGGGCTTCTTAACCAATCACCAAGTCTCCTTCTCCTACCCTCCCTACTAAGAGGGAGTTTAGCTAGGGTCACACAACATATTTGAGGCCAAATTTGACTTATCGAAATAAATCTTCTTGAATCTAGGTCTTGCACTTTATCCATTATTCCACCTAGCTGCCTCTACTTGTACCAGTAGGGTCTTAATAAATGCCTGTTGGTTGACTGATTGGAAAGGGAATATCAGAACTAGTCTTGGTATTCTATCTACTCTGTGGGCAGTTGTTTTAGCTAAGTCACTTAACCCTCTTTACTTCAGTTTGCTCATTTATAAAATGAGCTGGAGCAGGAAATGGTAAACTGTTGCAATATTTTTTCCAAGAAAATATTGAATGGGGTCATGAAGAGTCAGAGGTGACTAAAAAGACTGAAAATGTTGCCAGAGAGTGGATTGGATTCTAAAAACACCAAAACAAAAATAACAGTCTTTGCCCTCAGAATCTTACTTCCCAAATGGCTGCATTTCTTTGGCTTCACCATGCACATAGGGGTATGGGGTGTGTTCAGCAAAAGTTAGTAACTCTGTCTAGGCCTGCTTTCCCACCTTTAATGTCTACCTGATCCATCTAACTCACCAATGAGTTATGTCTAAATAATGAGATTACCAATGAGACGATGCCTTAAATCCAAATTACTCTGGCTCTCATTGACTGTGAGAAATAACTCCATTGGACTTGAAAGAGTAAAGTTAAAAGTCTTTAATTACACAACTGAAGAGGTAGGTATCCTATAGAATAGAAACAATTAAAATCAATAGACAAGCCTTTTTTTAATACCCGGAATCCCAACCCTACCCAGATTACAACCTATTAGGAGTGCCTAATCTCCCTCTCATGAGTGAATCCCCACCCCTAATTCATCTTCCTTCCCATTTGGTGAAAGTCTCCTCCTCTGATTACATTCATGTATCTGCCTCACCTCCATGTGTAAGTGTAACCTCTAATTAAACAGTGTAACAATGCTTTTTATTCTAAACACTTTTGATTACATTTTATAATGTTTCTTATTCTAAATCCCCACCTCACATTACAATTGTTTGCAAATCTGAGTCCCCCACCTCTGATTACATTTTCCTTTTATTAGTTTTTTGTTCTTCTGAGTCCCACCCTCTATTTTTTATGTTTCAGTTTTATTTTTTAATTTGTTTCATTTCTCTAACTTAATTTTCCTAACTTTTGGCAACTAAACCTCTTCCAATTCTTACATTGACTGGCCAATAACAGGGCCCAGACAAACTCCAATTGGTCATTGTTTGGACCTTGATTGATTCAGAGGGAATGTAAATAACAATTGTTTCTGTTTCAGCTAGAAATTCCCCTATTAGATTGATTTTTTTTTTTTGATTTGGTGATTCTTTGCTTCAATTTTTACCTAATCTTAATCTCTGAATGTGTTTATTGCCTCAGACTGAGACCTGTTAAAGACCATAGCTTTTAAAAGGAAAAGGTCTTTTACTGCATTTAGTCATCTCTGGTTCTTTAGTTCTGTACTTATCCCCGAACCCAGATGGCTCTGAAAGGGAAAGTAAGGCCGGTGTTGCTTAGCCATCCCTCATTTAAATCCAATTCACTTGAACATCATGATACCAGCTCCCTGATATTGTAGTACTCTCTGAAAATGAAGGACAAACAACAACTAATAAAGAATTGAAGTATTCATTGCCATAGATAGTTTAGTGTTTGGAAGGTTCAAAGGTGTCTGATATCTTATCCTACCAGGTGATATTCAGAATCTTCCTAAGATAATTCAAATGGAAATGAGTCAGCTTCCTGGCCTGGGTCAGTAAGATGGATTGTAGACCTCCAGTCTGATACTCTAATGTCTTTTTTGGAGGTCAAAGCAATGAACTCCAAAACCACCATCTAAGGAGAGAATGCAGGACAGCCATCATTTCATTTTCCATTCAGATGCTCTCCTTGATTTCTCCATCATATTCTCCCTTCCTCTTCATTCCATTTTTAGCTTTCTGTTGTGTATATTCTTCCACCATTCGATTGTAATTGATTTAAAATATTCTTTTTTTGTTGTTTGTTTTCTTCCTGTATCTCTAGGCCTCAGGAAAGTACCTTGTACAGAGTAGGATCTTAATAAGTATTTTTTAGATAGTGACAATTGAAAGAGTTTATATTTGACTGGAGGGAGAGGAAGCTCTATTTTATTCATGTATGACATTTTATTCATTATACATTTGTATACATTTCGGATGTATATAAAATAAATACACAATTATGGGATGGCACTCACAACAGAGATAATGAAAAAAGACCCTTTGAAGCAAATAACATTTTAGCTTAATCTTGAGGGACCTAAGAATTCCAGGAGGCAAAGATGAGGAGGGAGTTTATTCCAAACATCAAGGACAGCTTGTACAAAAGCACATTGGTGGGATGTAGGGTGTTGCTTTAAATAAATCAGCAGTTTGGGCCATCCATTTTCAAGAATGTAGATTGTGTGATATATGATATGATCTATGTAATAATTCTAAAAAAAAAAAATAAGCTGAAGTCAATCTGTACAGTGTTTAGAATACCACATAGGAGTTTGTATTTTGTTCTAAGTCCAGGGGTAGAGGATAGGAGGTTGGGAGGGGATTCCTCAAGGGATTGAAGCTTCTGGAGGAAAAGGAATGAGAAAATCAAAAGATCAGACTTTTGATTTAGGCCTGTCACCCAGACAAGTGTGAATCAGAAAGAGGAGAAAATGACTGCAGGAATACTAAAAGCAAATGAGATAATATTTGTAAAGTGTATTATAACATAGCACTTCCTTATAATGCTAACTTTAGTTAGACCAATCCTTTAAGTGCTAATTAGTTCTATCATTACTATTAACATTAATAGGAAGTATTTGCAATAGTCCAGGTGAAAGATGATAAAGGCCTGACCATGTGCATGTGTGTAGACAGAGAAACGGACACAGCACACACAAACACACACAGAGGGAAGGGGATAGAGGTGAGAGTTGTTGATGAAGTGAAATAGATACGACTTGACAACTGATTGGATATGGAAGAAATGAAGGAATGAAGCGTCAAGGATAAATTTGTAATTTAATTTTAAAATATCAAATGTGGCTTCTAGGTTGTAAACTGGGAAAACTGTAAAAAGTGTAGGGCTCTGAGAAGAAATATAGATGTTGGTAAAAGGGATGTGTTTAGGGGCTGAGATAATGAGCTCTGTGTTAAACAAATTGAGTCTGGGATGCTTACAGTACATATAGGTAGAGATAAGTAGGCAGTTGGAGATGAAAGACTTGAGCTGGGAGGAGAGAGAAGACTGTAATATGTGGTTTGAGAATCATTCCCATTGAGATAGTTAAATATATGAAAACTGATAAGGACTCCAAGAGAGTATAGAGGGAGGAGAGGATCCAGAGCAGAGATTCAGAGAGGGAAGGATTTAATATGAATGATCAACCTTTCAAAGTGACTAAGAACTGTCTGACAAGAAGAACAGTATCAGAGCAATGGTCATCATAAAAATCCAAAGAGGAAAAAGTATCAAGGAGAGTGTCAAATTCTGCAGAGAAGGATAAGGATTGAGAAAAGGCTATCACATTTAGCCATAGAATCTAGATGTTCTGAGCTCAGTCAGCTGCAATACAATGGTGGGACCATATGAGAAGAGGCTGAAAAGGGAGTTTTGGTGACTTCTTTTCAGATTATTTATTCTTTAAAACCAGTCAGTTTTTTTTGGAGAGAATCATTTGGTTCCTTCCACTATGACCCCATGATGGTATATTTTAAGATTCTGAAGCTCATCTTTATCTGAAACTTTGTTGTCTGAGGTTGATTAACAGGAGGGAACATTCCTCTTTTGACATGGAATGGACGTAGTTTGTTTAACTTTTCTATCTTACAGAGGTATAGATTATGATATTAGTAACAGAAACATTTTTCTCTCTTCAAAACTGTTCTGTCTTTGGTCTACCAAAGGATGTGAATTGGGAGCCCACTGTCTGGCCCCTATGCCTTGCAAAATGTAGGAGGCTAAAAAACATTTCTTGAAGCGAAATGAGGGTCCACGTATCTCTTCAGCGTTTTCCTGCTTGTCCCTATTTCTGAGCTTAAGAGGAAAATGACATGTAAGCTCACTATTTATATATAGTAAGTCTTCCCATCTGTGCCTGAAGAAACTTCAGCCTTGAACCTTCAGCCCAAACTTTGCTCCACTCTATCCCTTTATTTTTGTTTTGTTTTTTTGAGTGGGGGAGGGGACGGGGTGATGTAGCATCAGAAGTTCGTCAACCTCTGCTTTTTTTAATAACACCAGAGAACACCTTCTATATTTATTACTCTTTAGGAAAGGCAGACACCACCTGCATTTATTAACAAGTTATAAAACTACACGATCCTAGCAGAGGATGGTTTCGATCCATCGACCTCTGGGTTATGGGCCCAGCACGCTTCCGCTGCGCCACTCTGCTAGCTGTTAGCATAGTCTCAGATGTGCCTTTAATAAGTCTTTATTTTATCTTACATGTCATGTTTTCTAAATATTGTAGGAAGGGGGAGTCAGGATAAAGAGTAAAGAAAGTTATGGTAGTGTTTGTTTGTTTGTTTTAAGGAAAAAAACTTTGGAAAAATTTGAAAGTTTCAGCCTTTAGTCTTTCTGAGTTAAAAAACAAACACTGTTTTCCATCCCCTAAACCAAGATAAAGTCAAAATAGGTACATGATTTAGATGTAAAGGATGATGCTGTAAACAATAGACACCATTATAAAATGTTAAATGGGTAATTCTGAGTACAGTAAATTTAAAAGTTTTTTTTTGCACAAACAAAACCAATACAATGGAAGTTAGAAGGAAAGCAGAAAGTTGAGAATTTTTATAGCCAATGTTTCTGATAGAGGCCTTATTTCTCAAATTAGATATTTTGATTGATATCCAAATTAGATATAATGAACTGAATCAAATTTTTAAAAATATTAGTCTTTTATTTTTCAAAATATATGTAAAGATAGTTTTCAACATTCATCCTTGCAAAACCTTGTGTTCTAAATTTTTCTCCTTCTTTCTTCTCTTCCCCCTCTCCTAGACAGCAAGTAATTCAATAGGTTAAACTTATACAATTCTTTTAAATTTTATATATATTTATATATAATGTATTTATTACATATAAATATTTATTTATATTATATATGTAAATTTGTATATACAGTTTTTTAAAATTTATAAAAATACAAGTCATTCTCCAATTGATAAATGATCAAAGAAAAAGAAAAGGGAGTTTTTAGATGAAGAAATCAAAACTATCTATAGTCATATGAAGAAGAGCTCAAAATCACTTTTGATTAGAGAAATGTAAATTAAGCAGTTCTGAGGTACCGCTTCACATTTATCAGACTGGCTAGTAGGACAGATAAAATATTGGAGAAGATAGGGGAAAATTGGAACACTGATGCCCTATTGGTGGAGTTGTGAACTTGATCCAACCATTCTGGAGAGCAATTTGAAACTATGCCCAAAAGGCAACCAAACTGCCTGTGCCCTTTGATCCAGCAATTCCACCATTAGGTCTGTATCCCAAAGAAATCATAAAAAAGGAGAAAGGACCTACATATACAAAAATATTTATGGCAGTTGGTGTGTGTGTGTGTGTGTGTGTGTATTATGTGGTGGCAGAAAAATGGAAATTGAAGGGATGCCCTTCAACTGGAAAATAATTGAACAAATTGTGGCATGTGAAAGTAATGGAATATTACTGTTGTATAAGAGATGATAAGGAGGCGGATTTCAAAAACTTGGAAAGACTTACATGAACTGATGTTGAGTAAAGTAAGCACAACCAGGAAAACATTAAACACAGTAACAACTTTCTGAAATGAACAATGATGATATAGACTTAGTTATTCTTAATACAATGATCCAACACAATTCTAAGGGACTTGTGATGGAAAATGCTATTCAGAGGAAGAATTCTATGGTCTAAATGCAGAGAGAAGCATACTATTTTTACTTTTGAGAGGTTTTAAATTTTTCTTTTTCCTGGTTTTTCCCTTTTGTTTGAGTCTTCTTTCACAACACGATTAGTGTGGAAATATGTTTAATGTGGTTTATATGTACAACTTCAGGTTGCTTTCTGTCTTGGGGACAGAGAGGGAAGAGAGGGAAAAAGAAAAATTTGGAGCTCAAAATCTAACAAAGATGAATTTTCAAAACTATCTTTACATAAAGTAGGAAAAAAATTAAGTTAAAAAAAAAAAAGAGGGCTGCTATCACATAGATGTGGCTTGCTTTACACGCACTCTTTCCATTAATTTTGATTTCAGGATGCCAGGAAATTTATTCATGTATACAGCCACAGCTTTTTTCCTGATAGTTTTACGTTCAATGTGTCATGCCAGGAGTAGGCCAAGGTATTTTCAAATACTGCCTTTATCATTGATTCAATATGACTTCAGTGACAATCTTTACTTGGTATATTAAGAATTTTACATTTGTTTGGTAGAAATCACATTTTGATATTACTGAATAAAGATTATGAAAAACAAAACATAGTGTGATATATTTTTCGGTAGAATCATATAGCTTAATGCCATCTATATGCATCAGATTAATAATACGGCGTTTTGATTTGACTTCTTTAATTTAGAAACCATATTCTATTTAGGAAATATGATACTGGATTTAATGTTAAGTAGAACACAAATGGACATAAACTGTATTTCTGAAAAATGCCATTTTAAATATAATTTTTTCTTATAATTATTGTGTTTAGTGGCTGTTTTAAATAAAGATGAGATTTCCATTGGAAAAAAAAAAGTTTTATTGCTTTGGGATCTCTTCCTCCCTCGTTAAAGCCAGATGCCTTATTTTCCAATAGCACTTTTGTTTAACAGTAACCTTCATTGTGTAGATGCAGAAAAATTTCAGGAAATTGACAAAAATCAATACGGAGATCACACTCACCAAGAAACTCTTCTTTGTGCTTTGGGGTTATTCTTTTCGCGTCCTATCTATACCCTATAGTAAAAAAAAAAAAAAAGCGAAAAAAACCTTTTAGCAGAGGATGGTTTCGATCCATCGACCTCTGGGTTATGGGCCCAGCACGCTTCCGCTGCGCCACTCTGCTATCTTGAATAGTAGCTTGACTGGTGCCTTAATATGTCTCACTTTCGATTTGACTTCGTTTCTTTCAGTGCTTCGTTTTTATTTATTTTTTAATCTTAATACAAGAATTTCATCTCACAAGGAGTGCCAAGTTTTTCTTGCGTTAAAGGAATGAGGACAAAGGGGAGGCAGGGGCGTGGGGTTAGAATAAAGAAGACAAAGCGAGGTAGGAAACAAAACAAAACAAAAATGATACCTAGGAAGAGGAGACGGCAACTCTCCGTTTTTTCTCTGGATGACAGTGTCTTGAACATAATACGGTTTAAAAAAAAAAAAAATCTCCTCGCAACTGCCTCGGAACTTGGCTTCCTCTAAATCGCTTCTACATGCAACCGTGGAAATCTTAATACATTGTAACTTACGTTACAGGTTACATGCTGTCTTGCCAATTTATAATACCCTTCCTTGCCACAATAAAAACAATATTTACGCATAAAGACGCTATTTAAGTCTCGAACTCAGTTACGTAAATCCCTGGGAAGTTTTTAAACAACCTTGGATCCTCGTATCTCATAACAAACTGATATTATTCAACATGTTTTAAAAACAAAGAGCGTGTATCGTCAGTGAGAATCAGAAAGGAGCAACAAGGAGTTAAGTCGCCATCTCCAAGCTGCTGCAGAGACACTAATCACGTGTCATGCAAGCTCCAATCATCATTTACTGCTCTCCAAAAAGGAGGAACAGGTAAGGATGTACCTCACTGACGATACCGAAGAGTTCGTGGTAGCCAGGGCCAGGAAATTTCAACTCTTATTTAGCTTATGACGACTTACCTTTCCCTAGTTTTTTTTCTCTTTTAGTCCAACTATCATTGAAAAAAATAGTGCTCCTTGGTTTTTCTCTTTTAAAGAATTGAAATAAGACAAATTTCACTTTATTTGTATGTGCAAACAGTACTCTCCCAACAAGCCTCACGGTTCATTTGCATAATTCTAGGAACTTGTGACGCATTACAATCGTGCACAGTATCTGGTGGGGCGGAACACTTAGGAACTAAACCGTAATCACTGGAAGAGCGGCGTACTTTCTCAATTTTAGGATCCTGTAGTAGATGGAAAATCCCATTTCCCCGGGTTTTTTTCTTTCTCTAGCAATATGATCATCATCCAACTGCCTTTGTGCCTAGATTTGCAAGCTTCTTTGCCCCTTTCCCCAACGAGATAAAAACTGAGTTGTATTAAAACTAGTAACAGACACACAGACACACATACATATATACACGTTTCAGAATGCTGTTTGGATCAGAGATCTAGAAATGTAGAGATATTACTTAAGATTAATCCTGGGGGCCATGGACTTATTTTTAAAAAAATATTTTGATAAAATTTTCAATATAATTAGCTTCCTTTGCAAATTCTATATATTTTATTTTGTGCATTTACAAAGGTGATTCCATGAAGGGTTCACAAAGTGTTCAGAACCCACCCCTACTCCAACCCCCTCCAAAAAATAAACATCTTTGCTCTAGGGCTTCTGTTTTTTAAAATCTCCTTCTCTACAATTTTGAGAAAATTCCCAACTTGTGCTAACAAAGTTTTTAAGAATGATTGGGTCAGTAAGACCTGGGTCTAGAACCCGCTGTCAAAGCATACTAGTGGATGAACATGGTCAAAGTTACTTCAACCTCTCAGTGCCTTAGCTCAGAGAATAAGAAACGCAAGGAAACTTGAAGGCCATCGGAGGCCTTTAGGAAACTAATCGATGGCTCAATATTTATTTATTATATGCTGTCTCGGTTGTTATAGGAATACAAAGAAAGTCACAAACACCAAAATTAGGGGTTTTACCAAATTTAATGAACATCCCTCCAAATGTCCACAAAGTATAATAGAAAAATGTTACATATGAAACTATGAATCTCCACTATATATATCTTTTAAAAAACTAAATGTTTACAATAAATTCAGAAATGTCCTAATGATGCAGGAAAGATTCCTTTCTTTGTGATTCCCAACCTCCCCTAGTTAATATAATTACTCTTTAACTCACAAATCCTGCTCCCTCGCTGCTAGTTGGGGTTTCTTTTTAAACTTCCTTCTTTTCTTTTCTATGCATTAAAAAATGCTTCAGTGACATTTTTTTCTTCTTTTTTGCCATCAGTATTGCTAGCTTCCCCCTTTCCTTCCTGTGCTTCCTCCAATAGAAAAGCTAAAAAAAAAAAAAAAGAGAGAGAGAGAAAAGCACAATTCAAATACATATAGGTGACAAGGGTTTTCTTTTTTTATTTTAATAAAGGTGAGACATGTAGTAAGAATAAAAGATTATTGTTAAATTAAATGAATAAATAAATAAATTTATAATAAAGACAAATCCAGACATTTGCTATGTACAACAGCGTGTTTTCATTTTGTGCCCTGAGTTCATCACATCAGCCCTCTACAGGGAAGTTCTAATCACACTTCATCATTAATCTTCTGGAATCATGGTTAGCCATTGCATTGATCAGAGTTCTCAAATCTTTCAAAGTTATTTTTCTTTATAATGTTATTACTGTATAAATTGCTTTCATTCTCCACTGGAATCCCAGGATGTGCTGTTTAAGTTAGCTCTTAAAGATGATCTTGCAGATTCATCAAAATAAGACATGGGAATAGCCTCTACCCTCAAAGATGTTACATTCTAAGCACATGAACACAAAACATAAAAAACAGATACAAGGTAGCTTGGGATTAGGAAAGTGTTAGTAATTTCAGGGACCACCAAGAAAGGTCTGGCGCAAAAGGCAATATACTCAACCTGTGTCTTAGAGAATCCAGAATTTCTAAGAGGTGGAAGCAGGGAAGATATGCCTTCCAGGCCTTAGAAAAAAACAATTCAAAGATTTTTTGGAGATAGGAAATAGAATATCAACTGTAAGGAGCAACAAGGCCAAGTTTGTCTGAGTTAGAAAGTATTAATGTACTGTAGAGTAGTAATGTATAACCAAAGTTCTAAATATCATCAGGTTGTGAGATTTTTAATTGTCCAAAAGGGATATTTTATTTGATAGCCACTGAAATCAGACCAACATTTTAGGAAAATTACTTCGGTAGTGTTGAAGGAAGATTTTTTTTTTTAAGAGATAAAAAAGGTCTATTAAAAGCAGCTGTGAACAGCTACATGGGATTGAAATAAAGAAATCTTTGACATTCAACAGAATGATTTCAGAAAGACCTGGAGAGACTTGCATGAACTGATGCTAAGTGAAGTGAATAGAACCAAGAGAGCATTGTATAGAGTAACAAGACTATGTGATAATCAGTTCTGATGAATATGGCTCTTTTCAACAATGAGGTAATTCAGATCAATTCCAATAGACTTGTGATGGAGAGAACTATCTGCATATAGAAAGCGGATCATGGGGACTGAATGTGGATCACAACAATGTTCACCTTTTTTATTGTTGTTCTTTGCTTGCTTTTTTTTTCCTTTCTAATTTTTTCCCTTTCTGATTTGATTTTTCTTGTGCAGCATTATAAATGTGGAAGTATGTTAAGAAGAATTGTATTTAAAAAAAAAAAGAAGAAGAAGAAGAATTGTATTATTTAATCCTCCAAAGGATTACTTGCTAACTAGGAAAAGGAAGTGGGGGGAAGGAAGGGAGAAAAAATTTGAGCACAAAGTTTTGCAAGGGTGCATATATTTTGAAAATAATAAGCTATTTTTTTTTTAAAAGAAGACATCTTCATGAGTACAAATATGACCTCAGACACTTAGTAGTTGTATGATCCTGGGCAAGCCACTTGACCCTGTTTGCCTCAGAAGGAATTGATAAATCAAGTCAAGTTTCCAAGAAAACCTTCAAATTGGAATCATGAAGAATCAGACATTATGGAATAAGAGAACATGTAACTAACTCCATTTGTCCCCTTCTCTTTATTCTAGCTGATAAAGTACAAGTAGGCCCTTAACAAATACTTATATCTGACTGATTGTTAAAGAAAGTACTGTTTCCTTATATATCACCAAACTGGCACCCAACTGCTTTGTAAAAGTTTATCTTCTTTTTTGTTACTCTCTATGGCACACATATGTGTATATGTATGTTCATATTATGTATGTCATCTGCTGAGTTATCAGATATATATGTCTATCCCCTACTGCTGGGGCATGTCATACTATTGAGTGAATAAATGATATGCAGCTTCCCTGTCTGTTTAATTGATTGATGAGGTCTTGGCTAACTAGATGGGCATTGACCTCATCAATCAATTAAAAAGGCAGGTAAGCTGTATACTATCTGGAAGCCTAGTTTCTGAAACAAATGGGAAGGAATACTGATAGAATCATCTTAGTCTTAAGTAGGGCTTTTGTTCTTAAGAAGGCCTTTTATTCAACAAAAGGCTTTTGATTTTTACAAAACTTTTGCATACAGGCCTACCTCAGATGGAGATCTATGGAAATCACAACTTTATTTAACCAATCAGACAGCCAAGTTATGAGCCAAACCCCAGAGCTTATAATTCCCCTATAAAAGATATGCTTGTACTTTAGATCCTTGCTAATTTCTCTATGAATTTATCCGACCAGTCAATGCATACTCTTAATTTGTGGAGTTTTCCTTTTAATGTGTCTTTCTTCTGGTTACTGCTAGGGAACTTGTTATCCCCTTGTTGCTAAAATCCCTTTTCGTAGCTAAAGACTGTTATGTATTGGAATAGCTTTTTGCAGTGTAGAAAAATCTTTGATCCTTGATTTGGAAAAGATTTATGCCTATGAATTCTTTTGAGACAACTTCCAACACTATATAACCCCAATATACTATTGGGGTAGCACCCCATCATTATCGTGACCTGGTGCAAGGAGAATTGTACCCCATAACTTCAACTCCATGATGCTTTATTTGGGCAGTAACTAGAAAGGATACTGAAAATTTTCTCTATAGTAGTGAATGAGATAGAATGAGATCTCTGAAGACAGTTGTGAAAATCGAGTAAGGCTTCATCTATCCCAGAGTTGGAGTAGGCCTGAAAGTCTTTGGGCATTGACTCAAGGACATAACTAAGTCCCCTTCCTGCTATTCTCCCATGACATCATTTTCTTCCTACTGATGCTGTTTGAGTGGTCTAGATTAGTGTCTTTAAGAGAGTTGTTAAGAATCCCCTTTAAAATGGCTGCAAGTTTTAGGATTCACTCATTCCTGAATATTAGTTGCAAAATGAAAGTTTATTATTAGATAGAAATCAATTTACCCAGAGACTGACTTCTGTAATGGCAGATCTATGGGAAAATGGAATTTTGCACTGAGAGAATGCAGTTCTCAGTGGACAGGAAATCTTGGCAGCTGAATGAGCTACCAAGGACCATCTGTAAAAGACCTTCGTTGAAGGAAGCTATTATATTGGGTCTTAGTGGGGGCTGGGACAGCCAAAGTTGGCTCATCTACAAGCTGGATTTCAGCTTGAGCTGGAAGTTGAATAAAATTGAATGAGTTCCTTTAATTTAATAGGGTTGGAATTCTTTTGCTCGGGACTGAACCAACCCCACCTAGATAATAGAATCAAACTGTCTTGTTTCCCTTGGGCAGGGTCCCTCACTGAGGCAAAGTTGAAGATTTTCTCCTTTAAGGAGTTTTAGAGTTTCAGGGTCCTATCTTCACTATCTCAAAAAATATGGGCAGCTATGTACTTATTGGCCAAAGTTCAATTTCCTGAGTTCTTGAGTTTAGAATGTAAGACCCTCAGGATGAGGGTCAGTGTGGGAGGGGTATTTGAGTTAGGGACTATTTAAAGTGTCAAACTTGTCCCAAAGGTGTCTCCTCCTTTCCATTGCTTGTTTGACTGGAGGGAAGGCTACTTCTCTTGAGAATGTGTAACGAACTTTTGTTTTGCTCCTAGAGATATCTCCAGCCTTTTTTTTTTTTTTTTAATTAAATGGTGATCAGTCACCATTCTGATCCATACAGTAGCTATGTGGAGAATGGATTGATTGGACTGGGAAAAGTTTTATAGGAGAAAGACCAAGTATAAAGTTATTGCAATAGTACAGGAGAGAGATAGCGATTGCTTAAACTAGGGTTGTTTTATTGGGAATGTATGGAGAGGAAAGGGGAAAGAAAACAGTGAGGGGATAATAAGAAAACTCTGGAATTTATTGCATAGTGGCAGTGATCTAGTCAGTCTTGAGTTTTAGGAAGTTTGACAGTTGGGTGAATAGAATGGAGCTTATATTGTAGTTCCATCTTTGAAAGAATTCAGGCTCAGACAGTCTCCAACCCAAGCAAGGGCATATATTTGGGCATTTACTTGGGGCAAGGAATAACATACCACTGGGGTCTGATTGTTAAGGGAGGCAGCAGCAGCTCAGCATACTAAGGAGAGATTTTATTTATTTATTTTTATAGTTACATCTTTTTTTATTACAGTCCCTATTCTTTTCTTTTTTAAGTTTAAAAATTTTTTTTAAATAATTTTTTATTGATAGAACCCATGCCAGAGTAATTTTTTACAACATTATCCCTTGCACTCACTTTTGTTCCGATTTTTCCCCTCCATCCCTTCCCCCTTCCTTCCTCTAACCTCCCTCCCCGCCCCCCAAATGGTGAGCAGTCCCAGACATGTTAAATGTGTCACAATATATCTTAGATACAGAAGGTAGAAATAACCGGGGAAGAAAAACAAAAATGCAAACAGTTTACACTCATTTCCCAGTGTAGCTGGGTGTAGCTGCTTTTGTCCATCATTGATCAATTGAAACTGAGTTAGATCTCTTTGTCAAAGAAATCCACTTCCATCAGAATACATCCTCATATAGTATCATTGTTGAAATATATAATGATCTCCTGGTTCTGCTCATTTCACTTAGCATCAGTTCATGTAGGTCTCTCCAAGCCTCTCTGTATTCATCCTTCTGGTCATTTCTTACAGAACAATAATATTCCATAACATTCATATACCACAATTTACCCAACCATTCTCCAAATGATGGGCATCCATTCATTTTCCAGTTTCTAGCCACTACAAACAGGGCTGCCACAAACATTTTGGCACATACAGGTCCCTTTCCCTTCTTTAGTATCTCTTTGAGGTATAAGCCCAGTAGGAGCACTGCTGGATCAAAGGGTATGCACAGTTTGATAACTTTGGGGGCATAATT
This sequence comes from Antechinus flavipes, assembly GCF_016432865.1. NCBI lineage: Eukaryota > Metazoa > Chordata > Mammalia > Dasyuromorphia > Dasyuridae > Antechinus > Antechinus flavipes. Next base: position 662,541,963 of record NC_067398.1, on the reverse strand, counting down.
CCAGATTGCTCTTAAGGAGAGGTTTTATATAGAAAAGAGATGTAATGTTCTCTAAAATATAATGTTCTCTGGAAGCAGGTTTCTTGGGGAGCTTCTGAAGGCAGCATTAGTTTCAGTTCAGAGTAATAACTACCTCAAATTCAGCCAGAAGTTAAAGTCCAAATCCTTTATTGTTTCCTTTTAAGTCTTGTCTCCTTCCTTAGGCCTGGTTAGCTTTCTTAGAGGTCTATCTTTCTCCTTGGTTCCTGCTGCTAGTCCTTTGCCTCTGCTTCTTCAGCCTCTAGCTCCCTTCAAATCTCCAGCCAGCACAAAGGTGGAATATGGAATCTATCTGACTCTGCCTCCGAGAGTGGGCTGTGTCTTAGTGGGCTTGTCCTCCAGTGGGCTTCTCCTTATATATGATCTCTTAAAGATATGAATCTTGTGGAACTCTAATAAGTACTAAGTACATTAGTGAACTAGAGAACTGTTAAGTACCATGCTAAATTAGATAATTATTGTCTCTCTTAATTCCAGTAACTTAGCACTTTGTAAGAATTCTAACAAAGAAAGAATAAGTGTGGGGGGAAAAAACCAGGAGAATTGGGAAGAGTAGAAATATTGTATAGTCTTAGATGAGATGCTAAATGTTTGTATAATCTTGAATAAGGTATGCATGGGAAAAGTCCTTATGATTGGATTTGTTTCAGATAAGATATACGTGGAAAAGATCCTTTTGTGAGACAGAGAGAAACAAAGACAGAGATAGAGACAAAAGGACAAAGAGACAGGGAGAGACAGAAAGTCACGATATTGGAGCTGGGGCAGCAGTTAAGATTCATCAGAGAGATCTGAGAATGCAAAATCATCAGGAAGGTATTTCAATAGTACAGGCTTAAAATGGTAAGCATCTTCACCAGTATGATGACAGTAGCATAGGAAAGAAGGGAAATATTTGATCGCTATTAAGAAGGTAAAATCAACAAGCTATGACAACAGATTGGTTATAGAAGCTGAGAGTGAAGACAATTATGATACCTAGATTTCAAATCTGAGTAACTGGAAGAATGGTAGAATGGTAGCATGGTGGTATTTTTGTTAGTAATAGGGAAATTCAAAAGAGGGGAAAGTTCCACAGGGAAGATGAAGTCAGTTCATCTTTGGATATATTATTGTGAGAAGTAAAATTATAAGGTTTTGTTTCCACAATTGAAGAGCTTCAAAGTCTTACAGCCTCTTTCTCTGTTCTCTTTTTTTCTCAGAAAAGGATGTAATATAAGCTTTAGGGTGAGTACATACTGACTGAACAATATTTTGAGTCAACAGAAGTAACACAGGTGTTGGTTGAGTGCAAAAGACCTGGATTTATGCCCCAGGACAACTAAATTTTTTAATCGAGCATGCTTAATAAGCCTCATGTATAGTAATTCCTCCTCCCAAAAGGAGGAGACATCCATCATTTTTGAACATATTATGAAGTGGCAAAGAAAGGATTTCACATGATGTGAAGTCATGAAGCTAATACACATCTGAGAGAGGATTTGAACTCATCTGTTTGACTCTAAAAATATTTATCAAGGAGTATATGTAGAGGGAGTGTCATGAAATGTTAAACTTTGGGAAGATCTCCTCCAATGGAAACCCTGAGGAGAAGAAGTTGGAATTAGGGCAGAATTATAGAATATAACTGCTAATTCTAGTTCCTGTAAACTTTGTGTGCTCTCTTACAGGAGTATCAACTCAATTCTTGTAAAAAATGTAATAAAGTCTTCCTCCACTCACTGCAAGAATTTGAATCTGAAGTTTTCATTTCTAAAAATCTCTACATGACTTACATTTGAAAGGTCTTACATTTGAAAGCAAATACAGATTGAGACTGGAGACTGGGAGAGAATAATCAGGACAGGTAGAGCTGAGAGTTAACTGAAAAGAGATAACTGAAACAGAGACTTAATGAGGTCCTAATCCTAATTACACCAACGTGGATCAATCAAGGGTCTTTTACCTAATGAGTGCATACCCTATTTAACTCTTGGAGTTCTTCAGAAGTGGGAGACTGCCTTGGAATTGAGACTTCAGGAGGAAAGACATGTTTCTTTTTATTAGAAGTTCAAAGGTTTTAGGCTAATTTAATTTTAAAAGTATTTAGGAGGAGAGCTGTGTGATTTCACAAAGTGTATGCAAGAAAATATTTAAAGTAAATACAATGGACATGAAAAGTTGTGGAGATCAGGAAAAGTTTCTTGTAGAATATGATACTTGAATTCAGTTTTGAAGGAAGTGAGGGTTTCCATGAGATAGAGAAGAAAAGTAATTGCATTCCAGGTGTGAGGGATGTCAAAGACCCTTACCCAAAATGACTACTCAGAGATCACTCAGTAGAAAGCAAAAAGGTTGTTTATTAATAAATTCTCATGAGAATGAGCAATTCCACCTCGAGGAGGAAAGAGAGAAAGCTCATGATAGAAGGGCTAAAGAAGTAGTAAAGATAAACAGTTTTTATAGTTTCTGTTACAAAGGATTACATCATAGGTTGGGGAGCATTGAAAAATAGGTGCCCTCTCCCCTAATTGAATGTCAAATATTGGTGCCAAAGGCAGATTAGAATGGAATATTTTCAGTTTCCCTGACTCTGAGAGGAATCATCCATCAGACTTTCAAACTTCAAATTACTGAGTTGAAGGCATTTAATAATCTAAATATTGATAGCATTAAACAAGGATAAACATCATCATCTCTGGTTAAGTAAATGTATCTAAAGTTTAAGTAAATATTGGCTTGCACACACAGTTCTTATGTAGGTCACAGAGACATAGAAATAATAAAAAATAAAATACAGAAAAAGATTCATACATTCCTGTAAGTTCTTCACCATATCTCTCTATTCCACACACAGGCATGAAAGAACATCAAAGTAAAATTAAGTGGGTATGATGTGAATATAGCTTCTGGTAAAGAGGTCCTCCCTTTCCCCTTTCTCCCCTCTTCTTTCCCCCCACCCCCTTTAGAGTGCTATTGTTTTAACAATCTGTCAATGATTGTAAAAGTCTTCTGATCTAAAAATATAATAATATTGCTTCCCTTAGATTTTAGGAGAGATATATTAGTAAGACCTTCTGACCTTAAAGTGCTATTTTCTGACAATTTGTCTGTAAGTGATTTTAAAGTGTTTTGGCCTTAGAATAGTCCTGCAAACATTGCTGACTGTCAGATACATAATCTGCTGGTCAGTGATAACCAAATTCCTGGGACCACTTCTTAGTTCTACCTGTAGGACATAAAATTGGCATATCAGTGACATAAAGAACTGGATAAATTTGTCTCTTTACTCCTGGTTCTTTGCTAAATCCTTTTGGAACTTAGTCCACTTCAATTGGTATTACAATTACAATAAATTTTGTCCTTTGACTTTGATATGGGTTCAAACCTACAAATTCTTTTGAGACATCTCACAATATTAGTCTGCATCCCCCAACCATTTGGGTTCTCTTCCCAGCCTCAGCAGGTACAAGAATTATTATGTAATAAAACTAGAAAAAATAGTTTGGGACCAGATTATGAAGCCCTTTAAAAGCAAACCAGAGAAAATCTTCTATCCTAATGGTAATAAGGAAAGCAAATTTAGAATTGATGAAGTAGGAGAATGAAATGTTCAGATCTGTGGTTGAGAGAGGAGTAGAGAGGGAGAGAAAAAGAGAAAAAAGAAAAGAGAATAGAGCAACACAAAACAGAATGGAAGCGATCAAAGAAGAAAGAGAAAAAAACAAACAAACATCCAGAGTAGAAACTTAAGGAACACCATAGTTAGCGAGCATGATATTATTGAAAACAAAATTTTGAATTCAGAAAAGGACTCAGGAAAAAGAGTCCATGCAGTGAATGGACTGGATGAATGAAAGAGTTTCAACTTTTAATAAGTTCCTTCAGGAATTGAGTGTGGAACTAGGCTGAACACATCCCCATCTCCATATCCCCAAACCCCTAAGCTGGGAGAACTTTTTTATCCTATTCCTGATAGCTAGTCCTTTCCTCTATTCCCCATTGTTTGGGATACAAGGTGTCTCACATGCTTCTTGGCTGACTTCTACACATTACTCCTTGGTATATTTCCCCCCTTCCATTCATAGAATTGCATGTTCAGAAAATGGCTGCTTAATTCCACACAGAGATGGAGAAGTTACTATTCATAAGCAATTAAACATGTATACATCAACTAAGTTGTGGCTTTTATCTTACTTTCAGCATCTTTAAATACACAACCAGTTTTACAGTTTAAGGTGATTTCAGGAACTCCCCTCCTTTGAACTATTTCCTTTTTTGGGTATCTGTGTTTGATCTATGGAAACATAACTTTTTGTTGGTTTTCACAATATGAATTGATGATTCAATAAAAGAAATTAAATTGCAACGGTCAGTAAGTTAAAAAGAGAGCTGGGACAGAATAGTGTAATATCCATATAGCCAACAGTTTAAGGAAAATTTCTGTACTTTCAAGGTCTCAGTGCCCTTCACATAGATATAGAGATAGGCAAGGGATTTCATTGGAATAGGGAACTTCCCAATGAGGAAATTAATATTTCTCTTCTAGTTATTGTCTGACACAATTTCCTGAGGGCCATCTCCAATTGTCCTGACCTATATTTTGCCACGGAACTCAGATGGCATAGGAGGGGAAAGTGAGGCAAATGACTTTCTACAGTCCTCCTCATCTAAATCCAACTCATTGCTGTGAACTGATCCAACCACACTGAAGAGCAATTTGGAACTCTGCCCCAAGGGCTATCAAACTATGCATACCCTTTGATCCTTTAGTGTCTCCACTGGGTCTGTATCCCAAAGAGCTCATTAAAAAAGGAAAAGGACCCATATATGCAAAAATGTTTGCATGGGTAATTTTTCATCATTGACCCTTGCAAACACTTCTGTTCCAACTTTTCCTCTCCTTCTCTCCACCCTCTCCCCTAGATGGCAGGCAGTCCCACAAATGTTAAATATGTTAAAGTATATATTAAATACAATATATGTGTACATATTTATATAGTTAATCTTGTTGCACAAGAAAAATTGGATTTAGAAAGAAGATAAAAATAAACTGGGAAGAAAAACAAAAATGCAAGTAAACAACAACAGAAAGTGCAAATGCTATGTTGTGTTCCACACTCATTTCCCAGTATTCTTACTCTGGGTGTAGCTGATTCTGTTCATCACTGATCAATTGGAGAGGAATGGATCCTCTCATTGTCAAAGAAATCCACTTCCTTCAGAATACATCTTCATACACTATCGTTGTTGAAGTATAATGATCTCCTGGTTCTGCTCATTTCATTTAGTTCATGTAAGTCTCTCCAAGCCTCTCTGTATTCATCCTGCTGGTCATTTCTTACAGAACAATAATATTCCATAACATGCTTATACCATAATTTACTCAGCCATTCTCCAATTGATACGCATAGATCTCTATATCTATGTGAAGGGCACTGAGACCTTGAAAGTACAGAAATTTTCCTTAAACTGTTGGCTATATGGATATTACACTATTCTGTCCCAGCTCTCTTTATAACTTACTGACCGTTGCAATTTAATTTCTTTTATTGAATCATCAATTCATATTGTGAAAACCAACAAAAAGTTATGTTTCCATAGATCAAACACAGATACCCAAAAAAGGAAATAGTTCAAAGGAGGGGAGTTCCTGAAATCACCTTAAACTGTAAAAACTTCCAGTTTTTAGTCACTATGAAAAGGTCTGCCACAAACATTGCAAAAATGTTTGTAGCAGTCCTTTTTGTAGTGTCAAGGAATTGGAAACAGAGTAGTATCAGTTTGGGAATAGCTGAATAAGTTATGGTAGATGAATGTAATGGAATATTATTGTCCTATAAGAAACAATCAGCAGGATGCTTTTAGAAAGATCTGGATAGACTTACATGAACTGAGGCTAAGTGAAGTGAGTAGAAGCAAGAGAATACTGTACACAGCAACAAGATTATGTGATGATCAATCCTGATGGATGTGGTTCTTTTCAAGAGTTTCAATAATGAGATGATTCAGGCTAATTCCAATAGACTTGTGATGGAGAGAGTCAAGTGCATCTAGAAAGAGAACTAGAGGGATTGAATGTGGATCACAACACAGTATTTTCACCTTTGTTGTTGTTTGCTTGATTTTTTTTCTTTATCATTTTTTTTCCTTTTTGATCTGATTTTTCTTGTGCAGCATGATGGATGTGGAGATATGTGTGGAAGAATTGCACATGTTTGGCCTATATTGGTTTGCTTGATGGTTAGGGAATGGAAATGGGGAGATAGGGGGATGAGAAAAAAATGAACACAAGGTTTTGCAAGGGTGAATGCTGAAAATTATCTTTGCCTGTATTTTGAAAATAAAAAGCTATTATTAATATTTTTTAAAAGTAAATAAAAACTTAAAAATTAAAAAAATAAGTTTAATTCACTTGCATATCATGATGTCAGCTCCCTGTCATCATGGTGCTCTTCAAGAACGAAGGAGAAAACAACAGGTTCATAGAGCATTGAGAAGTTAAGTGACTTCCCCAGGATTATATGGCCTTTAGGTGTCAGAGATAGGACTAGAGCTTAGCTTTTCCTAACTTTAGGTTAGATTTCTGTCCTCTTTACCACACTGCTTCTCTTCTATAAAAGCTTGTGGTATTGTTGATGGTGATAATTTTTATCTCATAACTCTCTTAACTTCACAAGGAAAACTAATGGTGTCATTAACTTGTGTGTCATTAACACATTAACTTGTGTCAAAGTTCCATGCTTTCTTCGTGTCACCATACTTTTTTTTTTTTAATGATTCACCATCTCCATTTTTTCTCTGTATATTTACACAAATGTTATCCCCTTCTGCTTGAACATTCATGATCACTTCAGCTTAAACACTTTGATTTGATTCTGTTCTTTGTATTAGTTTATTCCTATAAATCTTCAAAAATATGAAGGCCTGTGGAGACCTTCTTTCCACTTTAACTCTTCTGTAGGCAAAGTGATCTTCATCTTAAACTTCTTTCCTTCTCTCTTTCTCATTACTCTCAATAGAACCCTCCTCTTCTCCTCTAGATTTAATGAGAATTAGAAGGGGGACTTTTACCATTTCATTTCTCCTCAGTGATATTTCATACCCATTACTCCAAAACTATCTTTCCATTGTTTGACTCATAGCTCTTGTGTCTCCATCCATTAATCAGCAAAAGTACATGATGCCACAGGCAAAAATTGTGTCCAGGAAAGATCAGAGAGATAGGAGACATATATTGATGGTTAACATTTATGTAGTACGTTAAGATTTGGAAAGTATCTCATGAATATATTATTTCATTTGATCCGTATAACTTGGGAGGGAGATACTATCCTACTATTTCCATTCTATAGGGAAATGTAAAGAAAGGTATGAAGACATGTTGTGAAGTCATGAAGCTAATACAGGTCTGAGAGAATATTTGAAGTTATGTCTGCTTTACTCTAAATCACACTTCCACATCCCCTAGAATAGTTTAGTTAGGAAGGGTGAAGACTTTGGAGAACAGGGAGATTTGGGAGGTACGGTGGGGAGGGGGGGAGTATCTAATCATTCTTGTTCAAAGTCCAAGAGAGAAAAGCACTGGAAGAAATGACAAAGAGAGGGGCAGAGCTCTTTCCATGGCTCTTTATGGTTCATAGAGCTATCTTCTGTAACTGCCTATAGAATTTCTAAAAATCTCCTCCAAACAAGAATCTATCTTTCTTACTCTTGGCTGCCAATCACCTTTAACATATCCCTCATGCAAATCAGGGGTGAAATAGTCAATAGCAATAATAGTTGCTTTGTCATTTTAGTAAAGTGTATATCCATTAAGAAAAGGCCAGTGAGCATATCCAGCTCCTAGAAAGATGCCCTAATTCAGCACATCAAATGCTCACTTGATGTCTGCCCTTTTAATACCCCAAAGATTCTGTGAGCACACACTGATTCTGTGGGCCTATCCCACAGATGACAAATTTATTGATTTAAATTTGACCACTATGAATTTTTATTTTGGAAAAATCCCTTGAATAAAGCTTTATGTAACTCATGCACATGTGTTCAATGTACAATATAAGCATCAAGTATGTGGCAAGCTATGACCTCTGAGGAAGCCATAAAAAAATACAGAAACATTCTTACATTTATATTGAATATTACATTTTCCCAGAGCTATTGAGATCTGTTGAACAAGTACTCCAACGAACTAATAGGTTGGCAAAGTTCAGAATTTCTGGTCCCACCATGATGTGTTTTTATTTTTAACAGCACAGGGCATTTATCTATTTTTTTTTTCCTTTCTCTCCTTTCCTTTCATGTAGTTGAGGCAATGTTCTGCTGGGAGGTCCAGTGCTCATAGACTTTTGGAACTTTCAGGTCATGGAAAGTTCATTCTTAGGGACTCTTCATCTCTGGTAAGAAAAAGGAACAAATGCAAAAGGAGTCAGGTTTACTATATCATCTTTGCCATATTGATCTTTTCTAATACAATTGCTGGGTTACAGCATCTATAAAGTGGGTCTAGTTTGTGTTCTCTTAACTTCTAGATGGATATCATGTTTGCTATAGGTGCAATCTCTCCTATTGACATGATCTATGAAGGTGAGGGAGGGTTAGGAATGAATCACTCCCTGTAAGTTTACTAGATTCCCCAAGGGCACAAACAATTCATATCCTCAAAAAGCATAGTTATTCCTTTTCTGGCCAAATCTGATATACTTGTGATATATTCTGGTCTAGTGGTATATCTAACTTTTTCAGCTAATTTCAGTACTTTTCCTCATGTCATTCAATCCAATGACTAGAAGCTACTCATCCCTAGAATCCTCAAATCTTTGATTGATTCAATAGAGGTGCTTAGGAATTGTTTACAACTAATTCATACTTTTGAAGAATGCAATAAAGGTCTGTAGTGATCGTTCTGGTGTAGTTTACCCATTTTATTGATCGATATCTAAATTCAAAGAGGCATTCTCATCTGATGAAGGAATCAAGAATTGAAGTATTGTGTTATATACAATAATTGGGTGAAGAGCTGACCCCTCCTTTTAAATTTTGGATACATTATAGTATCTGACTGGAACAGACTACCATTCCCCAATTTTGTTGTCCTTTATTGGAAAGGAAATTCCTCCAGGTGATTGTTAGTCTTAACTATTTTGTTTTGTAATCCCCAGAATGCACAATGAGTGACAAATAGTAAGTAAATAATTTGTTTCTTTATTAATTAGTTTTCTCAATGTCCCAGTAAAGTATCAGTTATGGTCTTTGAAGATGAGGAATTTGTGGCTTATTGAAGCTAAATGACTTTCATAGGGTCTCAAAATTAATGTCAAAGGTTGGATTGGAAAATGAGATATTGCCTGACTGATTTCAAATCCTGTCCTCTTTCTTCTATATAGTCTTCCCTCTCACCCTGGCTAGTCCCATCCCGCTGCTGTTGAAAACATTAAATAAAGAGCACTAGATCATCAGAGAAGGTTTGTTGCTAGCTTTACACTAAAATCTTTGCACGGAATAGGTTGAAAAAAGCAAGATTGAATAATAAATGCCATAGAGTCAATGAAATAGTGATAATTAAATTCTCCAAAAACATCCCTCATTTTTTTTTTTCCTACTGGAAAGAACAGGAAAAAATAAAAAGAACCCTGTTCCCAGAGGGGCCGCGTGGCCTAATGGATAAGGCGCCTGATTCCGGATCAGGAGATTGAGGGTTCGAATCCCTTCGTGGTCGTGTGGGTTGTGTTTTTCTGTTTCAGATTCAGGATAGCCTTCCTACCCATACTAGGCTATCCTTCCTTTTCGATTTAATCTAACCCCACCACACTAGGTGAAAAGTATCCCTAAGAGTAAAGCAATTCTAATTTACATCCATGGGAAAGCTTCGGTAACGTGGATTCTTCTAGAGCAACGACATTAAAAACTCAGGGTTCCCTGAGACGTACACACAGTTGGAGCGCAAAGTCATAACGAAGAAAATGCTTTGAGATGTTAAAAATCACATCTCAGATCTGGGGAATGAGTGTTCCCCACACCTCAAAGTCATGACCTCGTCAGCTGACTGAGCCAAAGAGATTTTGTTTACAGTGAACTACCTTTTATGTCCATGGGCACGTGTATCATCTGGAGTCAATGAGGAAAAAGCCCTGCTCATAAGGTAGCTCCAGAGGATGCCGAGGATTCAGAGATAAAGACTGCAGGCCGAGGCGCTCAAACTGCAGCCAGCTTTCGGAAAAGAACTTGGGGTATTTCCTAATCCTCCCTCTCTCTCCTGCTCCTCGGCGCCCACCCTAACCCCATTCTCCCTTTCAGAAGACTGATCAGCCGACTGTGTAGCTTTCTGAGAACCAGCGGTCAGCCGTTCAGTGACAAACCTTTGCTTACTTTCTCCTGTGGTCTATAACGTGAATCTGGCTTATTAGGTTAAGGTGCGGTACTTGTATTTGCAGAGAGGTTCGGCCTTTCTAAATTTTGATTTGGTATCTTTGATGATTTCGCAGAAGCCTGTCGAACAAAATTTTGCACAATGAAGTATTTTTAATTTCGGACAGAAAAGATTTGGCTCCTTCTTAATATTAGATGTTACAGAGGGAAGAATAGGCGGCGCTGGGGACAAAAGAGGGTCAGAAGAGGTTCATTTGCCTTGGAAGAGAGGTTTTTTTAAACCTGCATTTCAGGGAGGGGGACAGGCGAGGGCGGTCTATGAGCCAGGAAAAAAAATACATCTTTTCATTAATCTTTGATTTACTTTGTAATGCTAGGCATTTTATTGATTCGGTGAAACTGTCCATAGATTCCCCCAGAGTGCCAAAGGGGTGCATGAAAAAAAAAAAAACATGGCTAGAATCCTTTCTTTATAAGTAGTCCTGTCTCAGTATAAAGTCTAGTACTGTGCTTTGCACACAGTAGGCGCTTTAAAAAATATCTCTTGGCAGTCTTGTGGTGCTCCTGCAAAACTAAGTGACTAGGACCCTCTCCTCCTTTTTCTCCCCGTTTCCATTTTTAGATTCTCCTCACTTGTACATCGCCTTGGCAACGACCCTCTTTGAATCGAGAGGAGGCGTATTTTGGTTTTGTTTCCACCTTGGGTGCAGTTTTGACGGAGGCTAAGAGAAATCGGATTTTAGTTTTCAATCTTGTGTTCCTGGGCACTTTTTCCGCACTCCAGGCTGAACTGAAATCTCGACCGTTTTTTGTTTTTTTTTTTCATGAATGGAGAGGAAGTTCCGGAATCCCATCAATATTTCGATTGCTTAGCCTCTTTTATGATACCAAGGCTGAATAAAATCTCTGCCTTCGTATCAAAACAGATTTCTGTTAGCAGAGGATGGTTTCGATCCATCGACCTCTGGGTTATGGGCCCAGCACGCTTCCGCTGCGCCACTCTGCTACGCGACAAAGACGTTTAAAAAGTGCTTTTAATAGGTGTCATTTCCCGTGGCTATTTTCACCAGCGAGGTGATTCAGGCTACTTTTGATGGTCTTGTTGACAGAGAAAGCCGTCTACACCAGAGAGAGGATTGTGGGAACTGAATGTGGATCCCAACGTTGTATTTTCATTCTTTTTGTTGTTTGCTTGCATTTTGTTTTCCTTCTCATTTTTTTTCCCTTTTGGATCTGATTTTTTTTGGCATGATAATTGTGGAAATATAGAAGAAGGAAATATGGAATATATAGAAGAATTGCACATGTTTAACACACATACACACACACACATATTTGGAACACAAGGTTTTGCCAGGGTGGAATGTTGAAAACTATCTAGACACATATTTTTGAAAATAAAAAGCTTTAAAAATAGCTGTTATTTTTCTTTAGGTATTTCCTTTAGACACACATACACACATATTTAAAATGTAGCTTAGTTTCTAAGATGCTGTTATAAATGTATGTGTATATATGTACGTATACATATATATATTTAAAATATAGCTTATTTAGTTTCCCAGAAAATGAAAGATGCTGTTATAAATATATGTATATATATGTGTGTGTGTGTGTGTTTATATTATACACACACATAATTGTCTTGACATTTCTTATTTTAAAATTCAAATTATTTCTCAACTCTACCTATCCTTCAATATCTTCCTTTGCCATTTTTTTCATGTTAAAAGAATAAAGAAGATAAAGAAAAGGAGCGAAGAGAATATACTGTAAAGTCTAGTTATTACTAGACTACTTAATAAGTTTTATTCCTCTCTGTTTAGCAGCCCTTAGGTGACCATCATGAAGATTCTGAGAAAACTCTTCAGAAACAAAAAGTTGAGTCATTAGTGGCTTCTAGATGGGAGAGTGATATCAGGACTCAAAGAACCTTGAGTCTAGGGAAAAACTGGAAAAGATTTCCCTTCCCTTCCCCACCTCCTTTAATTTGTTTATGCACAATCCTTTCCTATTCAGCTTACCATTAAAACATCCCAAGCTCTCTCATATGGTTACATCAACTCTCCTCTCCTCTCCCCCCACCCCACCATGCTCAAAGGACAATGCTCAGGGCCAATTTCTCTTCCTTTCCCACTTCTTGTCCCAATTCCTTGAGCTTCTTCTGCCTCATCTCTTTTAACTCTACTAAATCTTTGGGGGAGCAGAGGACCCGTCATCCCTGGATGGCCTCTAAGCCTTCTTCTGTTGATTACTTCCAAATTATCCTCTGTATATGTTATTTGTATTTATTGGTTTGAATATTGTCTATCTATTAGATAGCGATTTCCTTGAGAGTAGGGACCGGTATAAAACGTATTGTTTGCTTTTCTTTATATCATCAGACTTTAGTAGGTGCTTAATAAATGCTTATTGAATCTCACTTGGACATGAACTTGAGGAAAATCATGAACTAGAAGAGAAATGGACCATAAAGTTTCTAGAGTCCACATACATATGAATAGAAATCCCTTTGTACAACATCCTAGCGATTGTTCAATCAGTTTCTGTTTGAAGACCTTCCGAGAAAATCTTTTGTTTCCCAAGGTAATTCATTTTCATGATTAGGAGCTATTTTATTTGGAGCCCAAATAGTCTTCTCTGCATCTTCCAGTCTTTGATCCTATGGTATTAGGCAGAAGTCTGAGTTCTCTTTTGCAGGACAAACCTTCAATATTTGAAGACAGCAATGGTGTTCCCTCTAAATTTTCTCCAAGCTTAACACGTTTCTTCATCCCCTCTTCTCTTGAGATAGTTTTCCCAACAACTCACAGGGTTGTACTATTCTCTAATACGCCTTTCCTCAGATCAGGAAAGAATAAATAAAACAGAAACAGAAAAAACAATCATCCCATATGTTTATTGCTTCATGCAAGCTCCAAGTGAGAGAGGAAATAAGATCTTTCTACCAATCAGAAACCCATTCTTTTTGCTTGGTATCTGGGAAAGAAAAGGACTGAATTATCTTCATGGAAGTCTTTTCTATAGACACTTATTTTTGATTCAGTATATAATCACAGACTTCTTTTTGCCACATATCAGCTGACAGGAAACAATCATAAAACATGTGATCATACTCCAAATGAGAAATCAACAGAATTTGCTGCACATGCTCATAAGAATTTGACTTTCATTGGTCAGTCACCTGTTACTAAAGTAAGATTTGCTCCACCTCCTATTGTTGTGATCTTTCTGGATTTTGGCACAAGGTGTAGTTATCATTCTCTATTGTCTATATATGAAAACCTGATAAGGATGAGCACTGAATCTTTCAAGTCATTGATAAAATCATCGAATAGCTGTGCTTTAAGGACAGATTTCCTGAGACTCTCTAATAGTGAAAGGTCACCATAGTTAGTAGGCCTTAGAACTACCATGCTGCTCTCCAGCTATCTTCTTGCCATGTTGTTATGAACCTATTATTTTCATCTTCATTATGAGAACAGAAATCAAGTCAATACAATCATTTCTGATAAGGACAAGTTCATCAATTGTCCTATGACTAGTCACCATTACTGTATCTTCCCAAGGCTAAACACCAGTCTGAAACTCCTAAAACACTATGTTATTTTCGTTTATTAAAATATAAGTTCCACGAAAACAGGATTTTGTTGTTTTTTTTCCTGAGGCAATTGGGGTTAAATGATTTGGCCAGGGTTACACAGCCAGGAAGTCTTAAATGTCTGAGGTCAAATTTGAACTCAATACTCATGATTTCAGGGGTGGTGCTCTATCTAGTACACCAACTAGCTGTCCCCCAGTTTTTGCTTTTTTTATATGAATTTATGAATTATGAATACTATATTTTATATCAAATCATTCGTTGGTATCTGACTCCTTTTAATTGACTGTCATCTGGTTCATAGACAACACAAGAAATCTTATTAATTGTTGAAATTTATATCATATCATGTATTTAAATATATGGATATACACTATAGATAATGTTTATCTGTAGATATATACACATAGAACATTTCTTTCCTCTATCAGTATGATTATTTTATTAGTAATAGAAATTTAGAATGATTTGTTTTTGGTAAATATAATCTGTGATTTTCTATCTCTAAATGTTAAGAGATTATCCCTAGAATTATTCCAGGGAATCAATTCACACACTTTTTACTTCAATTCAGACTGACTCACTTTGATAATTTTTTTTTTTTAAGTCCTCAACAAAGTATTTGTGACAGGACATTAGTTACATCTGTGGGTGTGAAATGGATATTGATTTAAAGGAAAAAGGGAAACAGTGATTTATGAGTGAAAAAGCAGAAGCTCATATTTTCCCTATAATCTCATCTCTTTTTGAGTCTGAAGTAGTAACTTTGGGGTTCACAATTAATTAGAACCAACTGCTGATACAGGAATGATGAGAATATCCAGCTGGCACACAAATTGGGGTTATTTTGTTTTTTTTGAAAATAAAAAAGAGTAAGGTTGATTTTTATTGAAGTTCAAGTCCAGGATTTTCACTAATGAGGCAAGTGTCATAATTAGCATACCACAGAAGTACTTATTTTTGTCATGTTTTCGTGAAAAGTCACAACCATGAATCATAAAGCAGGAGAAAACAGTCTCAAATTATTATTTTATTCCCTCGACAACATCCTTGGCAGGTGATCATTCAGTTGTCTGCAGTCGACAGAGTGTTGGACCTGGAAGGAAAAAATCAAGAAGATTTGAATTTAAATTCAGCTTCACACACTATATGTATCACTCTGGACAAATCACTTAACCACTGCTTCTTTCATTTATAAAACGGGGATAATAGCACCTACTTTCCAAGGATGTTGTGAGAATCAAATGAGATAATAATCGTAAAGCGTTTAGCAAAGTTATATAGGACAGTAGTCCCATATAACTGTTAGCTATTGCTTTTTACTTATTACACAACCACCCCATTTTATTATTTGATATCTTGCTTCTCCATCTGTGCTCGCATGTTCTCTTTCTTTCTGTTATTTTTTTGAAGATTAAGTTCAAATAATTTCCTAAGGAATCCTAGGCCTATTACTTGTGCTTTTAGCCAGTTTCAATGGTCTTAACCGGGTAGAGAAGCAATTCATTGAAATACCCAATATTTTATAATTGCATTGGCCTAAATGTCCACCAGATGGCGGTGATTTCCCTTTTAACCAGACATCAATTGCCTTAAATCTGTTTTTCTTCGGCCAGACAAGAAGCTATTATTAGGTGGTTTAAGTCCATTTAGAAAATGAAGTATTTTCTCTTACACTCCCCCTTAGCCTCCCGCATTATTTTTTCTCCGGAAGGATGGGGAGAGGTAATTTATAAAACCTTAAAACACTTATTTGTAGTGATTGCTCTCTTCAGGGGAAGAGAAAATAAAATCTAGTCTGAATAGTTCTTGCTTATACTGGATAGAGAAGAATCAGAACAACGTGTTTGTGTGTGTGTGTGTGTGTGTGTGTTTTTTTTCCCCGCTTTGGAGATTAAATTAGTCATTTAACTGGTGAAAAGTTGAGGGGTAGCTTTCTCTATTCTTTTCTTTCAACCATTTTGGGATGGATATGAGGCTGTTGTTTTTCTTATTGCATATTTTGTGTACGTGTTGGGGAAGGTGGAGCGAGGAGTGGCGAGATTAGTTAATGTATTATTGAAAAGGACTAGAAGAGTTAAGACCCAGATGAATTTTATTTCTTTCGATGGAAACTAAGATTTTAATGATAATTTCCAGTGTTCACAGATCCACTTTCCTTTCGGAGCAGAAATCTTTCCTCTTGCAACTTTAGAGGTCCATGGAAATAATGACCTTCGTATTTTCCTCCCCCATTCTTCTGATCCGGAGTAATTCGGAAAACCATATTCATTATTCAATACCTTTGTGTTGTAAGAAGAAATGCTGCTTGGGAGAGGAAAGAATTTTTTTTTTACTCAAGTTCAAAACATTGTGCCCTCTCTGAGGCTCGAACTCAGGACCTTCAGATTATGAGACTGACGCGCTGCCTACTGCGCTAAGAAGGCCTTGAGCGAATCCGCCGAATTGTAACTTCTTCAGTAAGAATGTTCTTCGCTTTCAAATCAGATATTATTTTAAATTCTTTCATTTTTCATAATATTCCTTGACATTAATTTTTTTTTTTACCGAGATATTAGAAGGAAATCTTAGGCCTTTTCTTGTTTGTCTATCTCTTGCATTATTTCATGGTTTCTTGAATATGAGGATAAGCTCTCTCTACAAGCCATAAAGGAGATGACATTTCTTCATCATAGAGATCTCATGGAAACATTTTATAGGACCACTATGAAGGGAAATATATTCCATAATTTGTATCCCTTTGTTTTTTGCCCAACATTATTTCCCCAAAAGAATATAAGCTCTTTGAAGACAGTGGCTCTCTCTCTCCTCTCTCTCTCTCCAGTACTTAGTCAGCCAACAAGCATTTATTAACTGCTTACTATAGCCAGGCACTTTGCTAAACTCTGGGGATACAAAGAAAAATACAGCCTCCATCCCCTCCTTTAAGGAGTTCACCTTCTACTTCGGGAAAGAACGTATAAAATAAATTATGTACATACAGGATAAATACAATGTGAATGAATTGTAGTCTCAAAAGGAAGACACTGGGAGGAGTAGGAGGTAGAGGACAGGGAAAAACAAAAAAATACAGATGGGATTTTAGGCAAATCTTGAAGTTGGACTAGAAAGCCAGATGGCCAAGAGGAAGAGGGAGAGCATTTAATATTGGGAGACAGTGAAAAGGTATGGAGTCAGGAAATGGAGAGAAGTTGGAGGAAGAACAATAAAGTCAAGATAAGGTGCCTGAAAGCGAAAGGGACGGGAGGTGAAGACGATTGATCATACTAGTGGTTTAAGAAAACCAGTTTGACTTCAGAATGGAGGATCTATTAGAGTAGGGAGATACTTGAATTGAAGAGATTAACCAAAAAGCTATTAAATAGTCTGTGAGAGAGGTGAGGAGAGTCTTCACACACAAACAAAATGTTCTTTACACCTTGGAAAGAATTGCTATAATTCCCTCCTCCCAGCATGCCCTTTTGTTCTTCCTTTGATAACTCTGGATCATAAGCCTGAGAGCAGTATTATTGGGTCAAAGAATATAAACAAATTTAGTGAATGGGCGTAAGTTATTACAATTCACAACTCCACCAAAAATGCACAACTGTACTTATTTTCCTCTTAACGTATCATTTTTCTCTTTTGTCAACTTTACCCATCTAATTAATGTGGAATGGAACCTGAGAGTTGTTTCAATTTGGATTTCTATTGTTATTAGTTGTTGAGAGAATTTCTAAATAGTTACTGTACATTGAGTTTCTTTGAAAACTTTCTATTCATTTCCCTTGAACAGTTATCAATTGTGGAATAACTACTAGCCTGTGTCATATTGCTATGTGCTTATGTAAATTATGTATAATGCCTCCCATATTGATGGATTTATGTATACCATGTATATCTGTTACAAAGTTCTGGCCCATATTGATGGATTTATGTGTACCCCTTCAGAAACCCACTAATCTGATTTGATTTCCTATTTCCTTTGGTGTTTTCATTTCCCTTCCTGAGATGTCAGGGATCACCTTTTAGGTGGGGTTCTCACCTCCTTGAGAAATCAGGGAGGTCATGACCATCCTATGTTCCAAAACAAAAGAAAGGGGGAGATGTTGGAATCCTTACAAACTGCTAACTCATTAGAGTTGATCTAATTTTACAAGAAGATTTTGGCTAGAACCTGAAACAAGGTACTAAGTAGAACTAATTAGTACAAAGCTTGTGTTTACACCTTTGTGTTCACACCTCCCTTGAAGCTCTTTGGGCCAGAGAGCATTATGGGAGAAAACCCACAATCCCTCTCTTGAAGGAGCATAAATAGAGCTTCAATGGGCCAAAGAAGTTTTTCAGAGTGAAGAAGCTACAAGTCGCGATTTCAGTGGAGTTACGCCAGAAGCCCTCTCTCCGAGGCAAGGCAAGAGAGAATATATTTTCCACTTGGCTGGCTGGCCGCAGAAGAGAGTTCAGCTGGATTGGAGAGGAGTTGGTGGCTGGGCTTCTGCACTTCCCCCACTGAGACCAAGCTGGTCTAAAAGACTCACCAGAAAGCTAGTCGAGCCCCACGTGAAGGAGACAAGAGATTCATCTAGCTTGTCAGTTTTCTCATATAATTCTGCTCTCCTCAATAGTGCCCTGATATAACTGGGATTTAATTCAATTGCTTTGCTACAGTAATTAATAGCAGCATCTTTTTTATCCTGTTTCATTCTTGCAGCAGCTCGGTTTGAAAACAGAACCGATCTATCTTTTTGATAGCAGGCAGGACAAGTCTGAAGAGCTGGGCTATAAGAACTTTCTGCTTCCACATATTCTCCTTTTTTAAACTGTTCATTCCCTTCTTCCTTTAATTTCCCATAAAGATTCCCCAAGTTGGAATCAGTTCCATATATGTCAAAGAAATGTGGATGGTCTTGGGGGAAAAAAATTATTCAAAGACATGTTCAAAGTTAAATGACCATTATTTCTCTTTGAATGAAGCAAGTTTAAAATATTTAGTTTCTTCTGTATTGATTTCTACTACATTGCTCCTACAATGTAGTTGATTTTATGCTGTATTCATTTTTATAATTGAATCTGCATCTGCCTAAAGCCACTTTGCTATATTCTTGAGTTAAGCTCAAGAAATCAGCTTTCCCTCCAAGTTAATTTAAAGATATGATTAAAAGTAAAGTTATCATCTTTGTCTCAGGTGATTCCTAGGACATCTACTTGTTATCTTTAGTTCTCAATAAATTAACTGATACCATGCTCCAAAAGATATATCATCTATCCTTGCCTTTCCTTGTGAAATTAGGAAGGATTTTATCTCCTCCAGAAGGACAGTAAGTCTAGTAGTTCTGTTATTCTAGAAGATTACAGGATATAGATATAGGGGGAAGAGAAAGAAATTAAGTATGACATCTAAATTTTGAGCCTGGATGACTGACAGATTGGTGGTGCCCTCCACAGTGAAAACTTAAGGAAGTTAGGAAGACAGAACAATTCTCTCTCTTTTTTTAAAAATTTTAAATTATAACTTTTTATTTACAAGTTATACGCATAGGTAATTTTACAGCATTGATAATTGCCAAACCTTTTGTTCCAATTTTTCCCCTCCTTCCCCCCATCTCCTTTCCCCGATGGCAGGTTGACCAATACATGTTAAGTATGTTAAAGCATATATGTCCTAACAGTTATTTTGCTGTACAAAAAGAATTGGAGTTTGAAATATTGTACTATTAGCCTGTGAAGGAAATAAAAAATGCAGGCAGACAAAAATAGAGAGATTGGGAATTCTATATAATGGTTCATAGTCATCTTCCAGAGTTCTTTCACTGGGTGTAACTAGTTCGGTTCATTACTGCTTTATTGGAACTGATTTAGTTCATCTCATTACTGAAGATGGCCAAGTCCATCAGAATTGATCATCATATAGTATTGTTGTAGAAGTATATAATAATCTTTTGGTCCTTCTCATTTCACTCAGCATCAATTCATGTGAGTCCAGGCCTTTCTGAAATCCTCCTGCTGGTCATTTCTTACAGAACAATAATATTCCATAATATTCACATACCACAATTTATTCAGCCATTCTCCAATTAATGGACATCTACTCAGTTTCCAGTTTCTGGCCACTACAAACAGGGCTACCACAAACATTCTTGCACATACAGGTCCCTTTCCCTTCTTTAAGATTTCTTTGGGAGATAAGCCGAGTAGAAACATTGCTGTATCAAAGGGTATGCACAGTTTGATAACTTTTTGAGCATAGTTCCAAATTGCTCTCCAGAATGGCTGGATGTATTCACAATTCCATCAACAATGTATCAGTGTCCCTGTTTTCCCACATCCTCTTCAACATTCCGCATTATCTTTCCCTGTCATTCTAGCCAATCTGACAGGTGTGTAGTGATATCTCAGAGTAGACAGAACAATTCTTGAGAAAAGATAGTGAATTCTGTTTGGACATTTTGTGTTTAAGATGCCTATGAGACACAATAATAAGTTAATAATAATAAGTAATAAATTGATGGAGATGAGAGATGAGCTCAGAAAAGGGATTAGGACCCATGGGTAAATAGATTAGACTATCACCAGCATAGAGATAATAATTGAATCTAGGGAGCTGATGAAATCACCAATTTAAAGAGTACAGAGGGAGGAGATGGCCCAGAATACAGCCCTGTGTTGTGTCCACAGTTAGTGTAAGACCTGATTGAAGACCCAGCAAAGGTTACTGTGAAGAAGCAGTAAGAAGCTAGGAGGAAAATCAGAATGGAGTTATGTCACATAAACCTAGAGAGTAAAAAGAAAAGAATAATTAATAGTGTCAAAGGCTTTAGAGATATTTAGAAATATGAGAATTGAGAGAAAGCCATTAAATTTGGCAATTTTGAAGGAAGTTCTGAAGAAATCAATCCCACCTGTATTCTCAGTTTTTCACGGAAATCTGAGTCAGAAATTCCATATTACTCCTACTAACAGATGAGAAAGTGATCTGGGAAAATGCCATCATACATACATTCCCCATGATAATATTGGTGCCCCAAAATTTTAAGTCACTATTAGAAAATAATAGAATGTTAGGAATAGTCAACCATTTCAGGTCTTACAAATAAGGGAATTAAGTAAGCTTATGTCTATGTCAAGGTTTATGTGTTTTACATACAGAAGGAAATGGATAAAAGCATCTTATAATTAGAGTGATAAAAACTACTAATGTCACACTTCCCCCCCCCCTTTCAATTCATCCTACTCTGAACCATAAGAAAGAGTATTTTTTATGACACCACTCTTCCTTTCTTCTGCCTGCTGTATGCCTCAGTCTGTCTCTAATCACATAGCTTCTATAATCATGGATCTCTGCACTCAACTTAGAACATACATTTCTCTCCTTATGACTAATAGTCATTCACTAACAAATAGTTAAAAGATATGAACAGGTACTTGTTAAAGGAAGAAATCTAAACCATCATTACTAATATAAAAATGTTCTAAACTATTAATAATTAAATAAATATAAAGTGACTTTGAAGTTTCATCTTATAGCTATTAGAGTGACAAACACCACAAAAGAAAGGAATGACAAATGTTGGGTTGGCTGTTAATATAGGCATTATGGAAAGTAATTTGGAATTATGCCTAGAAAGTTAGCAAAAGTTTACATATTCTTTACCTCAAAGAAAGAGGGCAAGTATTTAGATGTTTGTAGCAGTACTCTTTCATAATAGCCCAGAAATGAAAATTAAGGGACTGTCTTCTACTGAGAAATGGTGAAGCAAATTTTAGTTTATACTTGTAATGGAATATTATGCCATAAAAAATTGGTGAAATAGACAATTTCAGAGGAAACTGGAAGACCTTAATTGAAACAAAGTGAGAACTACAAGAACAAATTTATACAATGACCACAGTATGTTAAATAACTTTGAACGACCTTAGAACTCTGAAAAACACAATGAATGGAAATAAACATTAACTCATCTCCTGACAGAGATGATAAGCTTAAAATGGGAGAAGAGACATATTTTTTAAAAATATATAGCTAGTATGGAAATTTGTTTTTCTGGGTATGTATATTCATATTGAGAATTTCTGGTTGTTGGTTTTGTTTGTTTGTTTGTTTGTTTTTGTTTTTTGAGGGAGGTAATTGAAAGTTGGGCAATGGGGGAGTTGCGTTGCCCTGATTATACCCATGGTTCTCTGTGCATCTGGTGTTTCCCAGACTGGAATGTAAGTTCTTTGAAGATTCTTTGACTTCCCTTTTGGGATCTGGAGGGCCCATTTGTAAAGTAGGCATTTAATCAGTGGGCATTAGTTGATTTAAATAAATAGATAGATGGGTGGATAGATCGGAAATTACCCCAAAGAATTTAAGAAAAATAGTTCATTCCAACGGGAAGCATTTAAGATATATTTATATATATACAGAGAGAGAGAGAGAGAGAGAGAGAGAGAGAGAGAGAGAGAGAGAGAGAACTAGAGCCAGACAGAGCCAGAGCCAGAGCCAGAGCCAGAGAACGGGTAATATACTTTGTATGAAATAGTAACGCTAGCTCAAGGCTCCCTAGTATTTGGAGGCTGGGACTTAATTGTCGGTTACGCAAATTCCCTTGTTAATGACGGTGCTTTTTTCTACTTCTTATCTAATCTATTAGGAATGTAGTAACTATCTCTTCAATCCTTCTAACAAGTACCTGAGCCAAAAGGAAATTTGACCCCATCCTAGATTATGGGGTTAGAACATTGCACCCATAGCAAAACATGGTTGATAGATTGGTTGGTTTTCAAGAACTCCTTTTATCTCTGGACTGGACGGGGAGGGGAGGGAGGGAGGAGGGGGTGTGGGGAGTTGCGGGGAGAGAGTGCATAGGAGAGAAAGGAAGGGTATATTTGAAAATATGAGGTAACAAAAAAGTTAACAATAATTTCTTTATTTTTCTTTCCTTTTCCTTTCTTCTTTCCTTCATTTTCCTCCCTCCCTTCTTCACTCCTCTCTCCCTTCTTTCCTTCGTCCTTCTCTTCCTCCCTTTTTCTCTTGTTTCCTTCCTCTCTCCGTCCCTTCCTCTTTTCTTTTTATTTCTTCTTTCTCTCTTTCCCTCTCTCTTTCTCCCTCCCTTCCTCCTCTCCTCCCTTACTCCCCTCCTCCCTTCCTCCTTTCCTCCCTCCCTCCCTCCCTTCCTTCCTTCCTTCCTTCTCTGTCCAAGAGACCTTTCTCTCATTCCTATTGGCTTCTGCTTTGAATCTTCTGTTCACACCTTCGAAATGAGAAAGCAGGGACAGAAGGACAGAAAGATACTAGAGGGAAAGAAATAAGATGACAAAACAGTGAATAAAACAGACATATACACACTCACACAAAAGGGACAGGTAAAACCTCCGCAAAAATAATTCACGACATAAAACAGCGATACCATTTCCCGTTGTTGAATGGAAGTTTAAGAGGTAAAGTAAAAGTATTCATTTTAGTGCATTGACAAAAGTGTCAACTGTTTCAATTTAAAGACTTAGAGATAGTGGATCTGCAGAAGTTGTGGTTCAAGCACAAAATGAAGAGAGGGCCCGGTGAGACCTGAGGAGGCAGGGAGGCGATCGTAGTAAAAACTGAAATGTCCAACTATGACTATGCATTCACTAGATTACATCAACCCTAAAGGCAGAGAAAAATTACCAATCTTCCAAGCTCTGCAACAGGAATCCCACATCTCCTGCAACGGGAAGTATGGATTACCCTTCCCGAGCGGTAATGGAATCCGACAATCAACGAATAAGCTTTTAAGTCAGGGGTTCCTAACCTTTTTATGTTATTTTAATGTCACAGACCCCTTTGAAAGTCAGGCGAAGTCTATGGATCCCTATTAAAGTAGTGTTTTAAATACACATTATAAAATGCATTATTTTAGAAAGGAAACGATAAATGGAAATATGATTATTAATTTAAAAAAATAAAGTTCGGGTGCCCTAGGTAAAGAATTGTTTATTTAAAATTTTTTTTAAAAAGAATTGTTAATTTAAGTGGTCACTATGTGTCGGGCACTGTAGCAAAATCCAAGAAAATAAAGTCAAGAACAAAAATATCTGTCCTTAGGGAATTTACATTCTTAAGG
The DNA here is from genome assembly GCF_016432865.1 of Antechinus flavipes. Classification (NCBI taxonomy): domain Eukaryota; kingdom Metazoa; phylum Chordata; class Mammalia; order Dasyuromorphia; family Dasyuridae; genus Antechinus; species Antechinus flavipes. The sequence continues at coordinate 662,517,915 of NC_067398.1, read as the reverse complement.
AGAGACTACATGTTATAGGAATGTGCTGGTAAATGCTTGGCAGTAGTAGGCTCTCCCCCTAAAGTGTGAACACATCTTAAGATATACTTTACATTATTAGCATTAGAAATTAGAAATATAAAACATAAACATCAAAACCAAGGAAATCGAGGAGGGGAAGACCCTGGTAACTGAGGATTTAAGGAAGAATCTTATGCAAGACACCTGAAATGAATCTTGAAGGAAACTAACAATGTCTACATAGACTGGAAAGGTAAAAGGAAGGCAGGTTGTTAAAAGTTTCAAATGTCCAAATAGAGAAGCTTTTATTTGATCCTAGAAGCTAGGGAGTTATAGGAGTGTATTGATTGGGGCAGTTTGAAAAATGGTGGTTACCTGAAGATCATTATATATTTCAATAAGAATACTATATGATGACCAGTTCTGATGGAAGTTGCCCTCTTCAACAATGAAATGAACCAAATCAGTTCCAATAAAGCAATAATGAATTGAACCATCTACACCCAGCGAAAGAACTCTGGGAGATGACTATGAACCAGTACATAGAATTCCCAATCCCTCTATTTTTGTCCGCCTGAATTTTTGATTTCCTTCATAGACTAATTGTACACTATTTCAAAGTCCAATTCTTTTTGTACAGCAAAATAACTGTATGGACATGTAAAAATATATTGTATTTAACTTATACGCTAACATATTTAACATGTATTGGTCAACCTGCCATCTGGGGGAAGGGGTAGAGGGAAGGAGGGGAAAAGTTGGAATAAAAAGTTTTGCAATTGTCAATGCTGAAAAATTACCCATGCATATATCTTGTAAATAAAAAGTTATAATGAAAAAAAAAAAGAATGGTGGTTACACTGGACAATTAAGGAATAATTGGGGACTTTGGAAACCGCAGTTTCAGTGAGTAATGTGGTCAGAAGCTATTTGGAAAAGAGTTCAGGAAATTGCTTGAGAAGGGAAAGGTGAAGCAACAAGTGAAGTTGCCTTTCTCAAACAGTTTGTCTAAGAACAGGAAGAAAGATTTTGTTCCTTAGAGAAATCTTCAATTCTTTTTTGCAACTTTCACAGTTCCATGAGTTGATTAGATTTCTTCTTTTGGGGAATAGTATTTATTAAAACTCTCACATTTGTTGGGATTTGTTGGGGATCCTTGGGGTCCAAAGAACAGCTTTAACAGACCTAGTTTGTTTTCCCTACACTGCAATGAAAAGGAGATGAAGATTTACGTCCCCAAACAACAATGACCATTAACCATTTCCAGTAACCTTTGTTGGGGGAATCCTTCCTACCATGCCCACCAAGAAACTGTATGTGGTTCTATTCCCTCTTTTCTTTATTCTTTTTCTTGAGGACTTCATCAATTAACATTGGTTCAAATATCACCTCTTTGTAGACATATATCTATAACTATGTCTATGTCTATATATCTCTCTGTGTGTCTGTGTCTATTTCTCCAGTCTCAGTCTTTCCCTTTTTTTTTTGTCTCACTTCATCAATTGTTTCATGGATATTTCCAATTGAAATGTCCCTTAAGTATCACAAATTCCATATGTCCAGAACAGAACTTAACATTCCTCTTCCCTCTAACTCCATCCCCATATTTTTCCTTGAAATATTAATATTTCGGCAAAGGGCACTACCATTCTGTCAGCTACACAGGTTTGCAAATTCAAAATCAATCCCCATTCTTCATACTTTCTAATTCCATATATATATATATATACACACATGTTAAGTATGTTAAAGTATAAGTTAAATACAATATATGTATACATGTCCAAACAATTATTTTGCTGTACAAAGAGTCGGACTTTGAAAGAGTGTACAATTAGCAAAATAACTGTTAAGACATGTATGCTTATATTGTATTTAATTTATACTTTAACATACTTAACATGTATAGGTCAACCTGCCATCTGGGGAAGGTGGTGGGGGAAAGGAGGGGAAAAGTTGGAACAAAAGGATTTGCAACTGTCAATGCTGAAAAATTACCCATGCATATATCAAAAATCTTTCTGCTCGGCGGATCTGATTTCCTTTTGCGCTTTTCTCCAATCTCTTTCAAGAATTCCGGAGCCTAAACTGCCGTAGGGCTTGCTAGCAAACTTCAGGGCAAAATTAGTGAGTGTTCACTCGGCTCCTGGAGATGCCGGTACATCACAAGTCTATAAGGAGCCCGAAGCCGCTCCCAAGCTATGTGAAGGCTCAATTTCCAGAGTGATTGGGCGCATTGTTGCGTTTTTGTCCCTTTGCGGCCACCCCACAGTGTTCATTCTTTCGACGTGGTTAAATCCCTGCCAAGAGCCTTAGAAACTCCAGGTCCTACGGAGGTGTTGGGAAGGGGAGGAAGAGGGAGAGGCTAGCCGTTAGGGAAGGGGTTCTGTGATTCCGTTGACTGTAGGTGTCTGGTCCTTGGACGAGAGGAAATGGTATTTCCTTGCCTGTGTTCTGTAAATCTCTGTTGCTCCGGGCTAAAATTCCACTTCCTGGAGGGCAAGGATTTTTTGAGTTTGTGATTTAAATGCGTAGCATCTAACCTATACAATGTCGCCTTAATCGAGGAGTGTTTGTCTAGCCAGATGAATGAATGGGAGAAAGGATATATCTAAAAAGACTTAAGAGAAAGAACTTACTATTTAAGAAAAGTGAAAAAGAACAGAGAAACATTTTTTTAAAAATACATACAATAGAAAGGTTGGGGAATCATCTCTCAGATGTCCCTGGTGGTCTAGTGGCTAGGATTCGGCGCTTTCACCGCCGCGGCCCGGGTTCGATTCCCGGTCAGGGAAAGTCTCTCTTTTCGTACCTTCAACCCTCTTCATTAGATATTGACCTTCAGGGCATTAAATCCCCTAAACTAATATCCCGATCTAAAACAAAATCTAATTTTTCACCCTAATTGAGACTCTTAGACATATTGTTAAACACACGTGATTGACTAATTGATTTTCCATAATTAATTTCTATCCAGCTTAAAACATTTCTCTCAAGTGATCCAATCATTCTGGAGAGGAATTTGGAATTTAGCCCAAAATTATATCCCTTTAATCCAGCAGTATTTCTGCTGGGTTTATATCCCAAAGAGATCTTAAAGGAGGGAAAAGGCCCCACATGTGCAAAAATGTTTGTGGCAGCCCTTTTTATAGTGGCTAGAAACTGGAAATTGGATGCCCCTCAGTTGGAGAATGGCTGAATAAATTATGGTTTATGAATGTTATGGAGTATTATTGTTCTATAAGAAACGATCAGCTTGATGATTTCAGAGAGACCTGGAGAGACTTACAGGAATTGATGCTGAGTGAAATTAGCAGAACCAGGAAATCATTGTACTCGGCAACAACAAAATTATACGATGATCAATTCTGTTGGATGTGGCTCTTTTCAACAATGAGATGATCCAAGCCAGTTCCAATGATCTTGTGGTGAAGAGAACCACAGAGAGGACTGTGGGAACTAACTGAATGTGGATCACAACATAGCATTTTCCATTCTTTGTTATTGTTTGCTTGCATTTTATTTTCTTTCTCATTTTTCTTTTTTCTTTGATTTTTCTTGTGCAGCAAAATAATTGTGTGAATATATATGCATATATTGGATTTAACATTTTTTTGCCATGTTTAACATATTTTGGATTACTTACCATCTAGGGGAGGGGGTGAGGGAAAGGGGGAGGGATTGAAACACAAGGTTTTGAAAGGGTTAATATCGAAAATTATCCATGCATATGTTTTGAAAATTAACTCTGTTGGTAGGGGACAACGGAAGACTATATTGGAAAATGAATGCAGCAAAGGTGGATGTGGGGGTGGGTGGGCAAGGAAAGATAACAATAAGGGTTATTTTTTCTTATTTTCCCTCCTTCTCTTTTTTCCTTCGAAAGATGAAGGAATTTTCCCCTCCCCTAGCTCCGGATCCCTCATTCCTCTTAGCATCTGCCATGAGCCTTCTGCCCACAGCATCCAAGGAAACTATGAAGAAAGGGTGGGAAGACAGCAAGGGAGAAAGCCAAGCTGCCACAGGAGGGCATACTTACCAGATCTTCCCATTTATTTGCCAAAAGGGGTTGGGAGTGGGGGGGGGGGGGGTGAAGCACAAGGTGAATCCTTCACAAAACCGTGGCGAAAAACAGAACTACCATTTACTGTCATCCAAGGGAAATATCTTTAAGAGATAAGGGAAAATAGAACAGACTGGAGTCTTTATTCAAGGAAAGCATTTCAGGGAGGACTCAGACATTTCAGTCCACAGATAAATGTGTAAACGATTTCTGACAAGGACACTTTGGGTAATTAGAGATCTACATTACCAGTAAATGTTGGCACAAAACAAGGTCAGTTTCCCTGGGTTGGGAGGCTAAATGTGAAGTCTTCAAGTAGATGGACCCTAAAAATAGAAGATTATGACAGAGGGAGAAAAAAATGATGCCTCTGACGAGGAATCTCAAATGGTATTCTTCCAGTGGAAGTTCTTCATTACCATCCTAGAATGATGTTGTTGGGTTGCTGAATGTTTCCGGGATTAGTTTGTATGATAGAAAACTCGGGTTTGTATAGGAGTGGGAGAGCAGATCAGCCATCAATCAAAATATTTTAAAGTCAAGGATTCTTAAACTTTTTCTTCCCGTTACAGACCGATTTGGGAACCTGAGGAAGTCTAGACCTCCTTCTCAAATTAAAGTTTTTAAATGCTTAAAATAATGCGAATAGGTATAGGAAAAATAATTACAACGACAGTTTTCAGCTGTAAATAAATTTCAGAGGACCCAGGTTGACTTTCTGATTTACCTACTTACTAAAGTGTCAGACACTGTGCTAAATTCAAAGATAAAGAGTTTACATTCTAAAGGAGGCAATCTATCCATCCATCTATCTATCTATCTATCTATCTATCTATCTATCTATCTATCTATCTATCTATCTATCTCTGAAAGATTTAGACAAGTCGACTACAAAGTAACTATAAAGGAGATCGAAAGAATAAGGTTTTGAGATTGCCTATGTGGAATGAGTTTGAGTGAGAACTGGAGAATGATAATTGAAAACTTTGGTGCTGTCAGCGAGAAAGAGAAAGTTTCGAAGACGGATAGATTTGGGTGAAAAAGAGACTGAGTTCTAAGTTGGATATGCTAAGTTTGAGACAAACTCCAAAGAATATCCAGTTAGTAACTTTCGTTAATAGTAGATTCAGGTTGCGTGATCCAACCACCACTGAAAAACACTAGGGATAGATTAATCATTCCGGAGCATACGAATAGTAATTAAATCCATGCAAATTGATGAGTCTTGGAGCTCAGAGAGTGAAAAGAGAGAAGAGGTTCAGAAAAGAACTTGGGCGGAAGGTTGGTTTATCTATATATTAGTCATGCGAAATACCTGAATAACAAATCAGGGAGGAAACAGGAAGGTAAGACAACTAAGAGAAAGAAAGGAAAATTCTGGCAGAGAGGGGAGTGACAGCGTCAAAAAATGCTGAAAGACCAAGAAGATTGAGAGAATGAGAAAAATCATCATTTATATTAGAGAGTGTAACCTTCAAGGGAATGATGTGATCAGAAACCAAATTACAAACTTTAGAAGAGAACAAGAAGAGAAGCGAAGGCACCAAATATAGGTGGAATTTCTATCTATTCATTCGTTTGTTTTTGCAAAGAAAGGAAGGCGCGATAGAGGGTGAGAGCCGCAGGGGATGGTAACCCTAGCGAGGGTTTCGGAAAGGTGTGCAAGACCCAATATTCTACTTCGATATTCTTAGAAATGTAATGAATTGCCAGATACAGCCAGAAAGAATGCGGCAACCGTCCTCTCTTTGTCTCGAAGAAAATCTTAGGAGGGAAAGCTGGAAGGGAAGGTCTAGTTCAAACTCCAGATTTTTGTGGCTGCGATCCGTGACGACGCGGCTATCAAGTTAATCGAATATCAGTTTGCCTCCTCTTCTCCAGGGCTAAGGAGCTTTCCGCTACGCTTCTTTCTCGCAGACCGAGGCTTCCCATTTCAGCCCCTCGTCGTCCCCTCTTCTGTCGCCCCACAAGTCGAGTCTGCTGCTCCCCTAGGGCTAAACCGGGGCGTGAGGAGCACACTGCCAGGCGCTGGGCAAGGCGAAGATTTGAGAACTTTTGCGATTGCATAGCCAGTCCTCTATTAAACTAAGAGCGCGGAGTCCCCAGGAAATCTCAGTTGATAAGGGCGCCCAGGGGAGAAAGCGAGGCGCAAGCGGCTCAGTCAGTGTCCTTGACATTTCTGGCGGTGGAACCCCGGCCCGTGGACTTCCATAGACCCCCTTCAGGTTTTCGTCCGGAAAGGGCAGCCTGTTGTCCCGAAGCCGAGCATTGTGCTTGTTTGCCACTAACCTAGAACAAGTCCCAGGCCGAAAGTGATTGCACGTGAGCAAGCTTTTCTCCCTTAAAGCCCTCCACTTCTAAAGAAAGACGGGAGAAACTCACCTTGCCACTTTGCTTGTGAGATGGTCAGAATGCGTCCCCTTCGTGGGCCCGGATAGCTCAGTCGGTAGAGCATCAGACTTTTAATCTGAGGGTCCAGGGTTCAAGTCCCTGTTCGGGCGAACTACCACGCCACTCTTTTTTGCTTTTCCCCGTCTCAAATCTCAGGGCAGGAGAGACTCCCATTGCCCCCGACAGCCCCTTCAGTCCTGCGAGCTGCCTTCGCTTTGCACTGTGGAACTACGTGCAAAACTGAGTGTGAAAGGTCCGAAAATGGACCTCTCCGGATCCGGGAATGGAATTTCACTGCTGTTACCCACTTCCTCTCACCGCCACCGCCACCCTCATTCCCCCGGATGCTTTGAGAAGAAGACAGGGGACCATCTCACCAAGGGTGTAGACGGAGTCCCGAGAAGAGAAATGGTCCTAGACGCACAGAGACCAAAGCAGGTTCTTGGGGCGTTCCTCTAACAACGAGATTTAATAATGAGGCGGCGGTGGCTAGGGAAAAATGCTCCAGGGCACCATAAAAGTACTTCCAAAGGAACTCGGTTCAACTTCATTAAGTTTACCCGACAGCTTTACTTTCAGCCAAGGGCCAGTGGCGCAACGGATAACGCGTCTGACTACGGATCAGAAGATTCTAGGTTCGAATCCTGGCTGGCTCGGCTTTGTTTTTCCTAAAAATTAGTCTGTAGGACTTCTAGAAACCTGATGTGTTACAAATATGGATAGAGCAAGAGAACAAGTTAATAGTCATTTCATAAGTCACATAAAGGACGAGTAATGAATTTAAAATTACGTGTATGTATGTTCTTTTAAGTTTTTGTAAAAGATAGACCATGGGCAATATTACTAGGAAGACCAGAGAATTAACTTTCAGAATCACACAATAGATTAAGATTTCTGGACCAAATCCCAATTATTTTACTCAAATCTTTCTGAATCTTGCCACTCACATTTATAGGATAAGGGAATTTTGAAATCTTGGATTTCTTTCCCTTAAGGTTTGAAAACTGTTTTATATTAATATGCAAATCACTTCTTTCCTTTAGTAGATGACCATCCAGAGTTGCTTTGGATGCAGGAGTCAAAAATACTATAATGTCCCGAGTAATTACATTAATATCCTTAAGATGTTTTAAGATAATCTCAAAACAAATAGTTAAAACATCTGTTGCATAGTAGACAGTATATAAAATGATCGTGGGATTGAACTGAATTTTAAAAGGAAAAGACTTCCATCGCGTTGGACAAGTCTTCGATGTAAACTTTTTGATAAAAGTCTCAATGAAGGAGTACAATGGGGTGTCACTTAGCATTGCAATCGGTTCCTGTGGAAGAATTATTGGCATGTAGAAACTCATAGAACATTTCCAATATTCTAATTTTTCCAAGTGCATGTCCACTGCGTGAATTCTTAAACTTCTGGAAACATTGATGGTTCCCTAGTACAATAAAACTCTGCTTCTTTACTATTTCCGGGACAATATGGATGTTTAAGCTTTGCACCAGCAATTTCAGTGGCCAGTGTTGTTCCTCCTCCTCCTCCTCCTCCCCTCCTGCTCTTCCTCCTCCTCTTCCTCCTTCTCCTCCTCCTCCCCTCCTCTTTCCCTCCTCCTCCTCCTCCTCTTCCACCTCTTCCTCTTCCTCTTCTTCCCCCTTTTCCTTCTCCTCTTTTCCTTTTTCAGCTCTCAACAACAGAATTGCAGTTTCTATGTACACAGTAATGCCCATTTTATTTGATATTTGTTAAGTTCAGAATAAAAACAAATTTGAAAACAAAAATGTCCATTTTCCCCCACAAGTCAATTCCTGTTTGGTTTGAAACAACACCAGAATTTCTTTTGACTATAGAAAATATTGTCTTGGGTAACTTCAATTTTTGTGGCGCAGCACATAGAAAGAGAGCTGGACTTGGGAGTCACTCTTGGTGAATTTTCAAGTCTGATCTCAAACAATTACAACTAAGTTTAATTAGTTTGACACTGTTAGTACTTGTTTGCCTTAATTCTTTGTCTGTAAAATGAACCGAAGACTAAAGTGACATGGAACTTCTGCATCTTTGCCAGAGGAAGGCCTCAATTAGGACTCTAATGTAATAGTAGAACACGTGGAGAAGTACCTTTGCTACACTGAAGTAAGATATTTAGGAAAAGCGAAGCCGAGCCAGCCAGGATTCGAACCTAGAATCTTCTGATCCGTAGTCAGACGCGTTATCCGTTGCGCCACTGGCCCTTGGCTGAAAGTAAAGCTGTCGGGTAAACTTAATGAAGTTGAACCGAGTTCCTTTGGAAGTACTTTTATGGTGCCCTGGAGCATTTTTCCCCAGCCACCGCCGCCTCATTATTAAATCTCGTTGTTAGAGGAACGCCCCAAGAACCTGCTTTGGTCTCTGTGCGTCTAGGACCATTTCTCTTCTCGGGACTCCGTCTACACCCTTGGTGAGATGGTCCCCTGTCTTCTTCTCAAAGCATCCGGGGGAATGAGGGTGGCGGTGGCGGTGAGAGGAGGTGGGTAACAGCAGTGAAATTCCATTCCCGGATCCGGAGAGGTCCATTTTCGGACCTTTCACACTGTTTTGCACGTAGTTCCACAGTGTAAAGCGAAGGCAGCTCGCAGGACTGAAGGGGCTGTCGGGGGCAATGGGAGTCTCTCCTGTGAGATTTGAGACGGGGAAAAGCAAAAAAGAGTGGCGTGGTAGTTCGCCCGAACAGGGACTTGAACCCTGGACCCTCAGATTAAAAGTCTGATGCTCTACCGACTGAGCTATCCGGGCCCACGAAGGGGACGCATTCTGACCATCTCACAAGCAAAGTGGCAAGGTGAGTTTCTCTCGTCTTTCTTTAGAAGTGGAGGGCTTTAAGGGAGAAAAGCTTGCTCACGTGCAATCAGTTTCGGCCTGGGACTTGTTCTAGGTTAGTGGCAAACAAGCACAATGCTCGGCTTCGGGACAACAGGCTGCCCTTTCCGGACGAAAACCTGAAGGGGGTCTATGGAAGTCCACGGGCCGGGGTTCCACCGCCAGAAATGTCAAGGACACTGACTGAGCCGCTTGCGCCTCGCTTTCTCCCCTGGGCGCCCTTATCAACTGAGATTTCCTGGGGACTCCGCGCTCTTAGTTTAATAGAGGACTGGCTATGCAATCGCAAAAGTTCTCAAGTCTTCGCCTTGCCCAGCGCCTGGCAGTGTGCTCCTCACGCCCCGGTTTAGCCCTAGGGGAGCAGCAGACTCGACTTGTGGGGCGACAGAAGAGGGGACGACGAGGGGCTGAAATGGGAAGCCTCGGTCTGCGAGAAAGAAGCGTAGCGGAAAGCTCCTTAGCCCTGGAGAAGAGGAGGCAAATTGATATTCGATTAACTTGATAGCCGCGTCGTCACGGATCGCAGCCACAAAAATCTGGAGTTTGAACTAGACCTTCCCTTCCAGCTTTCCCTCCTAAGATTTTCTTCGAGACAAAGAGAGGACGGTTGCCGCATTCTTTCTGGCTGCATCTGGCAATTCATTACATTTCTAAGAATATCGAAGTAGAATATTGGGTCTTGCACACCTTTCCGAAACCCTCGCTAGGGTTACCATCCCCTGTGGCTCTCATCCTCTATCGCGCCTTCCCTATTTAGCAAAATAGAAAACAAAGCAAATACCACTTAAATTTGATACCTTAACTTCTCTCTCTCTCTCTCGTCTAATTTGTAACATGGTTACTAATTTTAAAAGCTTCTCATTGCTGGATTACACGCCCATTCTCATGCAAATCGAATTCTCTATCTCTTCAACTAATTCTGGAAACATTCAACAATGAGACAACATTCTAAACTAGTAATCACGAACTTCCAATGGAAGAATTGCCTTTGAGATTCTTGGTCAGAGGAATTTTTACTCTATGTTTAGAAATGATTTTCTTGAAAACTTCAAATCTGACTTCCTAGTTCCTCAGGTTTCACTGCAGTGTTGATCTTGTTTTGTACCTAAACCAACATTTGCTAGTATGATAGATAGCAAGCCTTGAAAAGACTCCAGGTTGAAAATCGTTTACAAATTTGTCTCTAGACTGAAATGTCCCTGAAATGCTTTTCTTGACTAGAGACTGTAGTTCTATTAATTTTTATTAAAGACATTTTCCTTGAACGACAATAAATGGAAGCTCTATGTTTGTTGTTTTTCTTCTTTCTTTCTTTCTTTCTTTCTTTCTTTCTCCTCCTCCTCCTCCTCCTCCTCCTCCTCCTCTTCTTCCTCCTCCTCCTTCTTCTTCTTTTTCTTCTTCTTCTTCTTTTTGTCACGAATTGTTTTGTGAAGGATCCATCTTGCGCCTTCCCCCTCCTTTCTGGTAAATAAATGGAAAGATGCGGCAAACATAACTTTCCTATTCATTATTTATGGCATCTTGGTTCTTTCTTTCCCTTTGGTATCTTCCCATCCCTCTGTCGTAGTTTCCTCACTTGAATGCTATGGGTAGGCGCCCGGCAGAAGCTAGGAACAAGGGAGAAATTTCGTCTTTCAAGAAGAAAAAAAGAAAAGGGAAAGGAAGGAATAATGTTGCTTTTCCCTTTCCATCATATTCAGTTTTTTGTCTCTCCTTCCTTCCATATCTAGGGAATTATCTATTATGGAAAATTAGTTATTTTTTTAAAAGGGAGGTTGAGGTGCAATTAAGCAAAATAAACTGGTACACTAGACGCGCTTGATAGTATGTGCGATCTTCTAAATCCGTAATTGGAGTAAATTTTGTTTTAGATGGGGTCTTAGTTAGATTGTTGTTGATGTTGTTTGTCTTTGGTTATAGAAGGAGGCCAATGGAATCAAGAGGTTTATGTCTTGATTTGCAAGAGAAGTGGATATAAATAAAACAGGACTGTGAAAAGTCATCAGTCTCACGTTTTCTTCCAGTCTTTAGAGTCCAGTGGCAAGCCATAGGTCTAGGCGATTGGAGACAAAGCCGGATATACTTCGTCTCTTCTAGCTAAAGTCTTTTCCAGGCATTAGTTTGTTCGAGATAACTTGCATTCTTTGATTAAAGGCTAGGTAAGAATTGTGGTACGCCTACCAATTTTAGGCTGAAAGTACAAAAGCAAACTTTCCCTGACCGGGAATCGAACCCGGGCCGCGGCGGTGAAAGCGCCGAATCCTAGCCACTAGACCACCAGGGACGCTTACCATGGTGTTTTACAACCTTTCTGTTGTGCATTTGAGAAAAAAAAAATGTTTCTTAATCTGTAAACAGATTAAATTCCTTTTAAGTTTTTTTCAAGTATCTCCTTCCCTCCGTCCACATTGATTACATATTAATTAAGGCTCTACTGTATAGGTTAGATGCTCCGTATTTAAATCACAAAATTTGGAAATCACAAACCCCAAAATTTTGGAATTTGGAATTTTAGCCCGAAAGCAACAGGGATTTAGAGAATCACTAGTATAGTCAAAGAAACACCATTTCTACGCGTCCAAGGACCAGACATCTGCAGCCAACAGACATCACAGAATCCCTTCTCTAACAGCTAAAGTCTCTTACCTCTCCCTCCCCTTTCCAACATTCCCGTAGGTGCTGGCGCTTCCGGGACTTTCGGAAGGGATTTCACTATTCCGAAAATCCCGAAGAGAGAACACTTGGAGATGGCCGCAGAGGGACGAAAACGCAACATTGTGCTTTATTCATTCTGAAAACAGCCTGCACACAGTTTGGGAACGGCTTCAGGTTTCTTTATACACTCGTGATGTACTGGCATCTCCCGGAGTCAAGTAAACACTCACTCAATTCGGCTCTGATATTTTGCTAGCAAGCCCTACAACAGTTTGGCTTGGAATTCTTGGAAGAGATTGGAGAGAAGCGCTGGAGGTAATCAGATCCGCCTAGCAGAAAGCCTACAAGTAAAAGCGTAGCTTGGTCTCCTCCCGCCTAGTGCGACCCATTTAAACGCGGAGCGGGCTTCGAAGGAGGGTAAGGAAAGTTTCCAGAGGGCCTAACTAGAATTAGGAGAGTCTTCATCAGCCTCAACATCTCGTAAAGTGGACTGGGATAGATGTCAACGGACAGAGTCCAGGAAGGTGTTTAAGGATGAGAATGAGCTGGCACCAGGGTAGGTGACGGAATGAAATTCGATAATTCAATTCAACAAGCATTTTCTTAGGCACCCATTTTCCTGCTATCTGCTAGAAGGAAGCGAGAGCTCTAGAAGCATACTTTTTACTTGGGAGGGTGTTGGAATCTTTACAAATTAAGTCATTAGAGTTGATAGAGACAACAATTATCTAATTTAGCATGGTTCAGTATTATTGATCTAATCCTACAAGGAGATGTTTTGGGCCAGAACCTGAAACAAGGTACTAAGTAGAACTGATTGATACAATGCTTGTGTTCACACCTTTAGAGAACTCATATAAACAAGAAGTATTTAAGTACTCACTGGAGTTCACAAGTAAGGGAGATTCACAAAGTAAACTTTGTAACTTTGTGAATTCACATCTCCCTTGAAGCTCTTAGGGCCAGAGAGCACTCTGGGAGAAAACCCATAATCCCACTCTCTCAGAAGAGTCATATATAAACCCAGTCAGGAGAATTCAGTTGAATTAGATTGGAGAGGAGCACTCTGGTGCAGACACAGAGCACTCTGGGAGGCAAGACAGATTCAACTTGGTGCTGGCTCTGGAGGCTGATGAAAGCAGAGGCATCTGTCAACAAAAAGTTATTTTAAAAAAAGAAAGAAAGAAAGCAGAGTCGGAAGCAAAGGACAAACCTTTGGATTTGGAGACATTCGGAGGGAGCTCTTGGAACCACTAGAGAGATAGGCCTCAAAGTTAACCGGGCTATATTGGAGGCAATAAAAGATCTGAACTTTTAACACCTGGCTGTGTTTTGGGTGATTATTACTTTTGACTGAAACTAAGGCTGCCTCCAGAAAACCTCCGCGAGAAACCTGCTTTCCCCCAGAGAGAACCATTATTATATTATTTTAAAGAAGAAGAAAATCACCACAGGAGGGTGTTGCCCACAGAGTGTAGGTCGTAATAAGTAAATCCAATATAATTTGAAAAAGGAAGCAGCATTTAGCCACTCTCAGGTTCCCTAAAAAGGCTTTCCAAAGGAAATGACTTAGGAGCTGACCCTTAGAAAAAGCGAGAATTTCTTGCTTTTTTTTTCATGAGATGAGATAGAGTCTGTTTTCTTCCCTTCCATCTCCAGTATCTAAAATGTTGAGGTCTAGCTTTGGGGTAGCTAAATGAAATTAGGGTTAAGGTCTAGTGGCAGGTTTGGGGTACAGATTTGGCGCAAGGGGGTCTAGTAGCGGCGCGAGTTCCCAATAAAAGCATTTATTGGCCCAGAGAGCTAGATTGATAAAAGAGGTTTATTATTAGATAAGCAAAGTTAAAGTATAGGCGAAGGTAGAGATAAGGAGGGCACTGGACAGAGGGTCCAGTGGACAGAGAATCCTCACATGGTAGCCATGTTTGGAATCTCTGCAAAGAGGAGTTCCCAGCATGGCCTTTTTATAATAGGAGACTTAGCTCGAGGGGCTTTCGGGTGTAGCCCCAAAGTTGGCTCAGATCCGGGTGGGGCTGGGAACAGGTCAGATCTTCTATTGGAATTCAAAGGGACCAGGATTTGTGAGTTAAAGGGCAATTTACATTATTAACTAGGAGAGGGTGGGAATCTAGAAAGGAATCTTTCCCGCATCAAAAAGACATTTAAAATTACGTGAAAGTATTTGGAGCAATATTGTGGAGAGACTATATAAGTTCCCAATCTCTTTTCAGACTCCATGTTTTATAGCTTCACTTTCAGGACAAGATAGATTTAGAGTCAAGCTTCTTTCAGGGGATAGAGTTCGCTGCATATAAATGTCTCAAATCCGTCTCCTCCTATCTCCTCCTAGCCAGAGTAGAATAGAATTGGCAGGAAGGACAGTTGCTTTGGTTGAGGGATCTTGGGAATCATCTCTAATAGCTATACCCCGGAGCAGGGTAAGTCAATGGTGCATAGTCGACTAAACGAAATTGCTTAGTGATGTGGGGCCTGAAATATCCCGAGAGGGTTTTCTTTTCTGCTGTAATGAGAAGGGGTGTTATGACGACTGCCTCCGTAAAAGCAGTACTATATGTTACACATGCTGACAGGGGTCCTCAAACTTTTTAAATAGGGGGCCAGTTCACTGTCCCTCAGACTGTTGGAGGGCCGGACTATAGTCAAAACAAAAACTTTGTTTTGTGGGCCTTTAAATAAAGAAACTTCATAGCCCTGGGTACGGGGGATAATCGCCCTCAGCTGCCGCATCTGGCCCTCGGGCCGTAGTTTGAGGACCCCTCTAACCTCTTTTCAAAAGGATTAAATGGCATGCTCAAGCACTCTCACCTCCAAAATCTGTAACAGTGAAAAATACAGTGATCTTCTCAAGTGAGGAAATAAAAGCAAGTCTCGTGCAGTTGAATTCTTGGTTTATTTCAATTTAGAAAAATATCATGAAGACCTCCTCTATTAAAATAAGGGGCGATTGTCTTTACTGCTCAATCCCTTGTGTACTTTTCCAGTTCTTTCCTAGAATCAAGTCTTCTCTGCCTCCTGTAACAAGAACTACAGCCAAGATATGTCCCAGTCTTTGTACTCTTATCTTTTGGGTTGGAATACTGTTTCTGGAATGTGATATTTTGTAACCACATCCAAGATATGATGGGTTCAATATGATACTCAGACAGGGTTCTTTCTCTTTATCTACACCAAAGTTCACTATCTCTTTCATTCTTTATGCCTCCACCAGGGTTTACTCTGGGAAATCACTGAATTTAGTTTATATGTAGTTCTTATCTAGGTTTCCATAAATGTGAGTGACTGATACTCCACTTCTCAAAAAAGCACTCAAAACAATATACATATAAGCACATACGTATATATGATACTGAACATCCTTCCTTTTACCCCAAAGTAGTTGATGAATTGCATAAAAAATGTAGGAAAGGCAGAAAGAATTCACAGAAGTTTATATACATTTAAAACGATTCTCTTAGTAAGTTCTGCTTTTCCACTAGAATCCTAATGACCTTTCAATTAGATTCTTCTCAGAAGTGATCTCCACTTGGGATTACTAGGGGGAGCACTTTCTTTTTCTAGTGAAATATTTCTCTCCTCAGGGTCCTTTCCAGTTTTAATAAGACTTAATGACATGTGACTTGTATCCCCAATCTCCAACCCCAAGAAAAGAAATGGACTTTGAAACTTCTGCACAGGCTACCCCTTTCAATCAGAACCACACACTCCAGAAACCTACTATAATTTGCCAGCACAAGATGCAAATCTATTATTTCAGGTGTGTCTTTGATATCTTATTGATTCTCTAATTGAATGAAGATGATGGTAGATGGATGATTTGGTTTACTTTCCAAAAGGCTCAAGAATTTCCCTTCTCTTGAAAGTTAATTTTCCCAACTCTTGAACTTAAGGTTATTTTGAAGGCAACCCCCAAAATTTCAGAAATAGCAAGGAATTTTCCTTTTCTGCTAAAATATTAGATTCTGGAAGAGCACTGGATCCCAAACTCCTCCCCACACCCAATCAATTAACAAGGATTTACTAAGCATCTATTATGTTTCATGAATTTTGCTTAATTCTGAGGTTGCAAAGACAAACATGAAATAATATCTGTCCTCAAGGATCATAAAATATATACATGCAATAGGGTAGGTGATGTGAGTTCAAATCTGGCCTGAGACACTTACTAGACACGTGACTTTGGGCAAGTCGATTAACCCTGTTTGCTTCAATTTCCTCCTCTGTAAAATTAGTTGGAGAAGGAAATGGCAAACCACTCCAGAGGGTCAAGAAGAGTCTGCCATGAATGAAAATGAACAAACACAACAGCAAAGGTGATGTGTGACCAGTTTATTTCTACCCTATCTTTCCAAGTGAATTATATACTCATTTGTAATATAGCATGTTTGCTTGAATAATGAAAGATGGTTCCATATCTTCATTTCTGCTGGATGAGTCAATCGGGTCATTTAGTGATTCATTGATCCCTTCTTGTCATCTGGCAACCCGAAAATCCTGATGTGAACTCTAGCTCCCACACTTGTGGCAATTTAATCTCCCTTTTTTAAAACTTATAAAGCATAACCTTTTTCGATCTTATTGACCTAAAACAGCAAAGCAAAAATATAAAAAGTTAACAGAAAGAGGGTTTTGATACTTACAAAATCCTGAGACTTCTCCTTTCATAACATTCTCTCCCTCCCTCCACCTCTCCAAATAGCTATTAATCAAGGAAAGTCCACCATATTCTTGTTACCCAAAAGTCTGTTCTGAAGACCAAGGAAACATATTCATCAAAGCAAACAAGCACAATATTAATTGCTAAAATCAGACAAATTTGTCTGTGATAGATGACTTAAAACAACAAGACATTCGAATTATGTCATGGATCCATTTCATAATCTGATGAGTTTATAGATCTCAGAATAACGTTTTCATTTGCACAAAATACACCAAATTTCAAAGGCAGCCACGAATCATGAAATGACTTTATCAAAATATATAGTTCTCTAAGATATAACTATCAATATAACTATCTACCTACTTATTTACTTGAACAAGTTCACAAACAATAAGTTTAGCACCCTTGAGTTAGAAACCTTGTGACTTCTGAACATGAAATTTTAGTTTAATAGGGAGAGAAGTAGGGGAGAGTGGGAGCATTTCTCTTGACTTTTTTCTTTCAGAGTTTCCTATTTTTACTGTGTTGTTGTAGTGTAAAAACTGCCTGAAAGAGACTTCGAGGTAATGAAGAGTAAAGTGTGTTTGCAAATATATTGGCGCTGCAGGTGACCTAAATAGGTGGCCTAAAACATGGTGAACCCGGGATTGAACCAGGGACCTTTCATTCTTCAGTCTGACGCTCTCCCAACTGAGCTATTTCAATTTCCTAAACTGAGTTATTTCGTTGTCTTTTGTTTTTTAAATTGTCATTCGTTAAGAGTTATCCCTTTATTTTTAGTTCCTAAGAGATAAATTTACTGGTTTTAATTTTAAGAAAAGTTTTTAGGAATAGGAAAGAGAGTGAGACTCAGACCTTAATGTTTTATGGTATCATACTAAGGACTGTGGGTGCCTCATTAGTCTCCTTTAAATCTACTTGATGAAGTAGAAATACTTTATTTTGCCCAGGTTTTCTCAAACTTTTTCCACTCGCGATCCCTTTTTGCCAGAAAAATTTTTAGGTGACCTCAGGTATATAGGTACATAAAATAGTTATGCAAATCAAACATTTGCTGATATTAAATTATAATTTCGCAATCTCCACATTGTTACAAGACCCCCTGTGAAGTAGCGAACCACAGTTTAAGAAGCAAAGCTTTAATCACCTACTGTGGCCCGGCAAACTGTTTTAGGATAAAACGTGTAATTATTCTGGGAAAATAGTTATCTAGTTACCATCAAGAAAATTAAGGGATATTACATATTCCTTAAACCTCTCATTTTCTTGAGGCCACAGACAAAAGAAGACTTGGAACCTTACTTTGTTGCGGATCTCAGATTCAATTATGCTAGGGAGTCTCCATAGCTGCTTCAGACTGGATCAGTGAACTATTATACTACTCGAACAAAATCGGAAGATGCATGAATGATTTCCCCACGTCTGGTATTCAAAATTAGCAGTCTCCCTCGATTAAGTATATAAACCAAGTAACACCTATACTATAGGTGTATTAATAATGACTAGATCTGAAGAACCTCAGTCCTGCAAGAAATTACACCCAACTTCAACCTACTCCATAAGTAATGAGACCTGAAATCAGAATCCAAGTGTGGTAATTCTACTGTCCCTAATTCAGAAAATAGTTTGTTACAATGATATTTACATTTTTTCATTTAATTTTTTACTGTTTTATTTTCTCCAGTTAACAAAGATTTGTTTTCTTTCTCTTCTCCCCTCACACTCACCCCAAAAGAAAAACAAAACTCTTATAACAAATATTCATAGTCAAGGAAAACAAAATTTCACATTGTCTCCGTCCCAAAATGTGTCGTACTCTGCATGTTTAATTTATCACCTCTCCATGAGGAGTTGTTTCATGATAGATCATTGTATTGGTTAGAATTCCTCAGTCTTTCAGCGCTTTTATTTTTACTGTGTTGTAGTGTAAATTGTTCTAGATCTGGTCCTTTAACTCGAAGAAATCTTCCCAGGTTTCTCTGAATTTTTTTTTTTGTCATTTCTTACATTAGAACAGTATTGATATAGTTATGCAATAGTTTGCATACTATGTAATGTTATGATCTAGCCAAACCATAATTTCCTCAATCATTTCCTAATTGATTGGTACCACTTTACCTTCCAAATCTTTGCAAACACAAATAGAGCTGTTAAAAATATGGACATATGAGTCTGTTTATTTTTTCTTTAATACCTTTTAGATATGAACCTAGCAGAAGTATCATTAGGTCAAAATTGATTAACTTTCTGGGTCATATTTCCAAATGTTTTTCTTCCCTTTTGTAAGTCTTTAAAAGAGTGTCTGTTGAAAACATCAATTTGGATATTCTACTACTACCTCAAATTTAGCTCATCTCTTTAAAAAAAAAAAAAACTGTTTATTTTTAAAATACATGCAAAGGTAGTTTTCAACATTTACCCTTGCAAAATCTTGTGTTCCAAATTTTTCTCACTTTCTGCCCTCATTCTGCCCTTTTCCTAAACAGCAATGAATCCAATACAGGTTAAGTATGTACAATTCTTCTAAATATATTTCCACATTTATCATACTTTAGCTAACCTTTAAAGACTGGAATAGCAATTACTTATCTCACCTGTTGTTTAAGGGGGGCAAGAGTTAAAACTAAGAGCCTGGATAGCTCAGTCGGTAGAGCATCAGACTTTTAATCTGAGGGTCCAGGGTTCAAGTCCCTGTTCAGGCGTTGTTATTTTGACTAGAACTTATAGATAATGTCATTCTTTCCCATCATAACTCTTATTGCCGTTGTTCTTTTATCAATGTAAAATTCTTCCTTGCGCAGACTATGAAAAAGTTCCTTCTGAGTTGGATGTGCAGAATTTTAATCAATATAAGAAATATTAGGACGATAAAATTTACCTAAAGACTTCTGCCTTCCTCTAGAAATCAACTGTTGGTTTAAGGGAGACTGACCTGGTTCCTTAGATCTATATATTTACATTATCCTGAGGCCGGTGTTTTCCCTTCTTTATGAAATGACAGCCCTCTTCGTTTCCTCTCCGCTCCCCTCCCTCACTTTTGGTAAATAATCTTTGCAAATGCTTTTTAAAATATTTCAGTCAAATGCAGTTAAGCATTAAAAGGATTTATATGAATAAAAATATTTATAGCAACACGCGCGCGCAAAGAATTAGAACTCAAGGGAATGCCCTCAAATGGGAAATGGCTGAACAAGTTATACAATCTGGATGGGATGCGATTAAATCTCTTGTGCTGTAAGAAATGAGAAAAGGGGTGACTTTAGAGAAAACAGGAAAGATTTTTATGAATGGATGCAGAGTGAGGTGAGCAAAATCAGGAGGACATTTTACAAACTAATAGTAATATTGTGAAGGGCTTAGAAACTGATCAGTGCAGTGGCTAAGTTCAATTTCGGAGGTCACAAGATGAAACATCGCTGGATAGGTGATGGACTCAGAGTGTAGACGGAAATATATTTTGGGTGTATGTGAAGGAATATGATTAATTAAGGAAAATATTTTGCTTGACTAGACACGTTTGCAAACATGAATTTTGTTTTTCTTGTTTTCCCAGTTGAGGAGAGAAAGGTTGGAGGGAGAGAATGAAGATCTGAAAATAAAATTTAATTTAAAAGAACTTAAGCGTACTATATTTTTAAAATAGCACACAAATAAATCTTAGACAAAACAAGATAGCAAAGAATTGATTGAAAAATTCATTTATAATTCTCATCTTTATCACATAAGATAACTATGCTAATAGTAATATTAATATTACTATGACTAATATAATAATAATGTTTATATGAGATGTAAATGTCCTATCTCTCAAAATCTCTGAAACATTGTCATTAATGATATTGCTATTCCCAGTTCTTTCAAAACAAGTTAAGAAAGATTTTTTTGCTTAATAACAGTTACAGTAGGACATTTTTTTACATAGAAATGTTAATCAATAGTACCAACATTTGTATTGTTTTCTTTAATAAACTCTTTATTCTGATGTTGTCATAATATTAAAAAAAAAACATACTGCCAGAAGCTAATCTTAACTGTTCTTGTTCACATTAAATACTTTATTTATCTATGGCAATACATATTTATTCATATTTAGGTCTTTGAAATAAAATTTAAATTGCTTCTATAGTGTAGACCTGTTTATAATACTGTGAGAAATGATTCATTTGAATCCTGTTCTATTCTAATCAGTGTTAATCAGTTTAATATGCTTCCATAAGGATTATAGTGATTATAAATTCTATATATTGAGCCCCACAGCTGATGAACTACAAATTGTAAATTCACTTGCTTAATCCTAGGAAGCCAACTAAAGGCCCTCTCCACGCTTGTTGTTCCTTGTTATGATGATCAAGTTTAGCATAGGTGACTAAGTTACATGGAAAGCCCTTACACCTCTGGACTACTCTCTCTCTCTCTCTCTCTCTCTCTCTCTCTCTCTCTCTCTCTCTCTCTCTCTCTCTCTCTCTCTCTCTCTCTCTCTCTCTCTCTCTCTCTCTCTCTCTCTTTATTATAGCTTTTTATTTACAAGATATATGCATGGGTAATTTTTCAGCCTTGACAATTGCAAAACCTTTTGTTCCAATTTTTTCCGTCCTTCCCCTCACCCTCTCCCCCGATGGAAGATTGACCAATACATGTTAAATATGTTAAAGTATAAGTTAAATACAATATATGTATACGTTGGACTATGCTCTCTTGACTAACATAAGTAGGTGACTATTTTTGACCAACCTGAGACATTTTCTCCACCCCTCCCATTCAATTTCTAGCTGATATATCAATTTTTTTTTGAAAAATGAATTCTATTAATCAATGGAATGCTGTATTTTGTGTAACCCCTCAATAGTATTTAAGTATCAGATTTGGTATCAAACCTTATAAAAATAAGGCCTTGGAAGATAAGGGGCATCTCAGGTCATGAGGAAGATCTGAAGTCCACTTCAGTAGAAGGGACCATGGACCATTTAATAAAGTGCCACAGGTTCACAGTTTTAGCTCATGTTTTTTCTTGCAGAATGAGCAATTATAATCCTCACGTTACTGAACAAGTTAATAAGTTACTTTATAATTTATAATTCTCATCTTTATCAAGCTTTTATACCTATTTCATCTACAGGGTAGGTTTCTTAATTGGTTTAATATTTGTTATGGGCCAGAACTCTGTACTTGAAACAAGGATTCTTACAAGGTGCTAACTCAGTGGAATTGATAAGACAATGGTTATCTAGTTTAGCATGGTGATTAATAGTTTTCTAATTCAGTACATGTACTTAGTATTTAATATAGTCTACAAGATTCACACCTATGATGATGTAATTAAATAGAGGATATAAGCTGGGATAGCCTTAGCCAGAATCAGACTCAGAGGAGACAGAGGACTGAAGGTGGGGGCTCAAGATCTCAGAGCCTAGGAGAGACATTCATTCCATCTTCATAAACGTCATGGTGGCTGGCCTGTCCTCCTGCTCCCCCCCACTGACACCAAGGGCCATCTAAAGGGCCTCAAGAAAGCTAACTGAGCCCCAAGTAAGGAGACAATAAAGAATTTGGACTTTGGACTTTAACACTTGGCTATTCTTGTGGTGATTAATCTACTGAAAGGAAGGCTGGTCCAGAGACCTCCAGAAAACCAACCAAGAACAATACAAATATGATTTTGTGTATTTATTTTCCATAACTTTTTCAAAATCCTGATACCTTTGTCTTTTTTGGTCTCATTATAAATCTGAGAATCTTAATTTGATTTATTTAGGGGATTTAGTTTTTCAAAAATTTTTTACATATTTGCAAATTGTAGGTGAAATTTTTTTACAAAGAGATTTTGCTTTCTCCTTCTAGCTTAAATACCTTTTATAGTGCTCTAGTGGTTGGGTGTGATGGCATGTGCCTATAATCTTAACTACTAGGAGAGACTGAAATAGTAAATTATTTGTTTTCTAGAATTCTGAACTGAAACTGGGTTAAAATAAAAAATCTGATATCTGAACTAATTCTGGCAACAGGTCTAGTGATATGGAGACCTGCTCCACTGAATAGGATAAGTCTGGAAATGAAAGTACATGAGTCAGGCAGGAATAGTCAAAACAGCCCATTTATTGATCTGAGAGGAGAATTTAAATACTCTTTAAGCTAGTGTTGCAATTACACAAGATGTTTCCATTAAACAGTATACATACCAAGGTTACATGTATCATGCTCAACATTCTAGCTTGACATAAGCATTAAACAGTAACTAGCAGTAACAATCTACTTCTAGTAACATATTGCATAGTTTGTGATACTTTGTTCCTTTCCTATTACATGCATTGTTCACTGAGAGATTCATCAAGTCAGGGAAGATGGTGAGCCAAGAAAAATAAGATCTAGAAAAAAAAAAAAAAAACCTGAGAAGGAAAACAAAATGAAAGTAAACATCAAGAGAAAGCTTGAAAATGCGATGCTGTGGTCCACACTCAGTTCCCACAGGCTTCAATTAGAACTGGTTTGAATCATCTCATTGCTGAAGAGAGCCATGTCCATCAGAAATGATTATCATGTAGTCTTCTTGTTGCCGTGTATACTCATGGTTCTACTCATTTCACTTAGCATCAGTTCATGTAAGTATCTCCAGGCCTCCCTGAAATCATTCTGTTGGTGGTAAGAATGTAAAGTTCTAAGAGAATCAGACTCTTTACTGGCCTCTTTTTTTTTTCCCCCTTTTGAATATTTAATGATAAGGAATGCAGCTTGAACTTAAAAAAATTATGCCCTTATCCCAACTAAAAAATGCACATGTATGTATATACATATAGAAATAAAACATATATACATAAACATGATATATAAATATATGTAATATAAATTTACATATATTACTGTATATATGCATATTTTGTATATATATACACCCATATATACATACATTATCTGTATATGTATATATCCATATGTAAATATGCTTATATACATGTTTGTGTATACACACACACACACAAATATATATATTTCTTGTCCACTATGTCTCTCTCAGAGATAATAATGTAGTCAACATCAGGACCTCTTCTTCTGCTCCTCTTCAGGTAGAAATTAATATCTTCCTTGGATAGAGAAGGACAAGATTCTCAAGCTACATGTTCATGCTTCCCTGTGAGCTGCATGTAGGCAATTCATGTGAACATATACATAATTACTTGACACAGAGAAGCTACCAACTTCATTGTTTACTGGCCTCTTAAAGAACAACTTAGAGAAACATTCAAGAACTGAAAAATGGCTTAAAAATCTCTCACACACAAAATCAACCAAAATATACAAACTAAAGCAATAATTTGATTAATATTTTTAACGAGTGATTGTTTTTACTTAACTGTTATTTTCCAATACATTTTCTTAAATTAACACACACCAAGTAATATCATTCATACAGCAATTAGGGCTGTATGATTGGTATAATATGTAATATTTCATAAACCTAGATGAAATAGACGTCATTTCCGTTGATAAAATTATATCTGTTTCAAATGTTGAGCTATTTGATAATCCCAAGGTGGCAAGAATTTTATTTTCTGGGTCTTCAGTAGCTGCAGTTATAGTTCCTGCAGGAGCAGTTAACTCCCAGGCTACTCCTCCATATCTCATATAATGGCTCTGAGGTCACTGTATTGGAAGCATAACTAATTTTCGAGCCTCTTGAATTCAGCAACATAGTAGACTCCATCAAGGTATATAGAGAAATAATGGCCAAGGTAGTAATAATGATGGTTTGATTCGATTGATACATACAGCCTCCTGTCTGTTACTTAGAGAGTCTTACTGCTTAAGTTAACTTCCGAGAGAATATCTAATGATTTTTAAAAACTGCTGGTTTATGTATGGTTAGTTTTTATTTTTAAGACAAGTTTAATTATTAATTTTTAAAAATGAATTTCATTTATGTTTTAGTTTGATGACTTTTCAAAATACTTTTTAGTCCTTTATGGTTTATTTACATTTAGGTAAAAATGTCCCCAAACAGATAGAAAATGTCATTTCTTCGAGACATATCTTCATATATATTATAACACATAGATAACTACATATGTCTTCTTCCTTCTTTAATTCTACAAAAGGAGACCGTTTCAGTTGCCTTCTTAGCGCAGTAGGCAGCGCGTCAGTCTCATAATCTGAAGGTCCTGAGTTCGAGCCTCAGAGAGGGCAAAGTGCTTTTTTCTTCCTTAAAATAAGAGATTTACTCAAAGGAAAAATGGATAAAGGAATAGAACAATGTGGGAATCTCGAATGCATCTCTTTTTTTTCGAACCGAGTCTTGAGGGATAGGGATGGAGAAGGAAATCAGTCATCGCCAAAAAGAAATCTTGGCAAAGCCCTCGACTCCCAGAAGACTAAAGGAAAGATCACACTGAAAAATATCAAATAATCTCAAGTTAACAAGCATTTATCCAGGACTTACCTTGTATCAGGTACTGTGCTGTACTCTGGGAAAAGGCAAAAGCCAGAACTTGCTCTCAAGAAGTTCACAGTTTGATTGGAGATAAAACAGACATAACTAAGTACAAGCATATTATTAAAATATTGTTTTCCAAAAAGACCAACTAAGCAAAAAAGCTCAAATTACTGGAAAACTATGTAAGATACAATGATTTGAATGCAGCTACTTAAGAACCTGACATTGTCTTTCGAACCTTGAGGGAGCCACAGAGATATTTGGTGTAGGAAGAGAAGTGGAATTTCTATTTTAAAAAGATTGAAGGTAAAGTGAGAAATATCAGTGCTTTCTGTCAGGAAACTGAATGGATGCACATTAGTTGGAGAATGGCTGGATAAGTTATGGCATATGAATGTTATGGAATATTACTATTCTATAAGAAGTGATCAACAAGAGGATTTCAGAGAGGTCTGGAGGACTTACATGAACTGAGGCTGAGTGAAGTAGAAGCAGGAGAACATCATACAAGGCAACAAGAAGATTATATAATGATCAATTCTGATGGAAGTGGCTCTTTTTCAACTAAGAAATGATTGAGGCCAATTCTAAGACATGTGATAGAGAGAGCCACATTCACTCAGAGAGAGATCTGTGGAAACTGAGTGTGGACCACAACATAGTACTTTTCACTTTTTGGTTGTTGTTTGCTTGCATTTTGCTTTCTTTCTCATTTTTTTTCTTTTTGATCTGATTTATTTTATGCAACATAATAATTGTGAAAAATATGTATAGAAGAATTGCACATGTTTGACATGTGCCATCTAGGAAACTTGACATCTAGGGGACCTTAGGTCTTCATTCCTGAAATAACGTGCTATTAAATCCGCCAGCCTCAACTTTCTTTCCACTTCAATCCATTTTCCATTCAGCTACTAAAATGATTTTGCTTAAATGCAGGTCAAATTCATACCCTATTCAGTAATCTCCAGTGGCTTCCTATTGCCTCCAGTAGCAAATACAATATGCTCTAATTGCCATTCAAAGCCTTTCATTACCTAGCCCTCTCCTCTAATGTTCTCTGGTTCGGTTTTCCTTGAGGTCTTTGGAAACAGCCTTTGTTTCAGGAGAGTAATCACCACAAGAGTAGCCAGGGGTTAAAGTCCAAATCCTTTATTGTCTCTTTCAAAGTCTTGCCTTCTTTCCTGGGACCTGGTTAGCTTTCTTATGGGCTAGATTCTGTATTATCTCCTTCCTAGGGCTGGGCAGCTTTCTGGAGAGCCTTTCAGACTGGCCTTCGTCTCACTGAAGAAATGCAGGAGGAGAGTTTGCCACCAGTGGCCTGACTGAAGAGCGAATGAATGTTTGTCCTTGATTCTGAGAGCTTGAGCTCCCGCCTGTCTTCGTTGCCTTCTAAAAGCTTCTTCTCTGTGACTCTCAGTCCCTGCTTATATGCTCCACACCGAGTACAAACCAATCATTATATCACTAGGAAACCATTATTTGTTGTAGGATTAAATCAACCGTACTGAACCATGCTAAACTAGATAACCATTGTCCCACCAATTCCATTTAGTACCTTGTTTCAACTCTCATTTTTCCAATATTCTTATACATTATTCTTCAATACATACTCCTAGCTCCAGTGACACCAGCCTTCTGACTGTTCCACAAACAAGACTATCTATTAGCTTCAGATATTTTCTCTGTCTGTTCCCCCTGCCTAGAACTTAAACCCTCCTCTTAACTGGGTCCATTGTTGTTTAGTCGTTTTCAGTCATGTCATGTCAAACTCATTTGGAGTTTTCCTGGCAAAGATATTGATGTGCTTTAACATTTCCTTCTTCAGGTCATTTTTACAGAAGAAGAAACTGAGGTAAACAGGGTTAAAGATTTTGTCAAGGGTCACAGAGTTAGTGTCTGAGATCAGATTTCTATTCAAGAAGATGAGTCTTCTGACTCCAAGTCTGGCACTCTATCTACTTTGCCCTAATTTCTCTTAATTCCAGTGTCTTCCCTCTTTTAATTATTTATTATGTATGCTGTTTGTAGCTTATTTTGTATATATATATATTTTTGTGTGTAGTCTCCACAATTACATTATCCACTCCTTGAAGGCAGGGACTGACTTGTTGCCTCATAGCCCTAGAGCTTAACTGGTACATAGCAGGCATTTAATAAATGCCTATTAATTGATCAATCTAAAAATGCCTTTCTCTCTCATCCATTATCACTCATCATCATCCATACGAAGCAGGAATCTTATTCATTCTCTAATTCTCCTTTTGTGCACAGATAGCTAAAAATTACTCTGATGGTCTTTTTATGAGGAGAGATGTATTATTCTTTATTCCTTCACATTATTTAATTTTTTAACAGGCTGAATTCTGGATTTCATCATGTCATAGAAATCTCTTCATTCTGGAAGATCACATCAGTCCTGGAATTTATACCTCAAAAGTACATTCACATTATAGGGATTAATTAACATGAATTTTTAAAAGTTTTATCACAGATGATCAGCTGGGAATGACTTTACTATTCTTAGCAATACATTGATTTAGGACTACTCTGAAGGACTGATGATGAAAAATGCTATCCATTCCCAGAGAAAGAACTGATTATTTTTTATCATGGTTAAAGCGTAATTAAATTTAAAAAAACTTTATTTTCTTGAGGGTCTTTTTGGTGTGTGTGTGGGAGGATTTATGTTTTCTTTCACAACATAACTTTGTGAAAATATTTTGAATAACTTCTCAATGTGCCTTCTCAATGTGTGGGTAAATGGGGAGGGAGAAAGGGATAGAATCTGTAATCAAATCTTTAAAAAAATGTAACAAAATGTTTTACAAGTAACTTTTATTAAATAAAAAACATATAATTATAAAAGTGTTATCATAGTGCCTAGTACACAGTAGGTGTACACCCTCTAACTTCCAACCTTTGATTACATAATTTCTATCAGAATATCCATTAAAGGAGGATGCTCAAGTCAGCCATGTCATTGTTTTTCCAGAATGACTTCTCCATCATGCTTCTGGACAAGGTATTCCTCACAGTTTTAATTTTTTTTTCTGATGCTAGCTACCTCTTTTACAATGTAATCTCTGTGAGAGCACAGACTGTCTTTCTTTTTTCTCCTATTTGTATACCCAGACCTAAACAAAATGCTTTTGCACTTAGTAAATATTTAATAAATGCTTGTTTACAGTTGCCTGACTTCCTTTGAAATCACATGGTGCTCTGTATCTTGTGCCACTTATTCAAATAGCTAGAATTTAGGAAGAATATAATATTTGTCTTATTTCCCTGGAAGATTTAACTTTCTTGAGTGTAGGAACTATGTCACATTTTTCTTTGTACTCTGCCATAATGCTTAGCATAGTTCCTTGCACATAATGAGTACTCAGTAAATACTGTATTGTTACAAACATAGACCACTATTTTTAACCAAATGTGGATAAATCCAACCTATAATGATGCTGTTTTCTATTGTGTAGTTATGTGTTTATATCTTTTCAAAGACAGTCAATATGTGGAAACAGTCCAATATGGTGGAAAGAAGATGGGATTTGTGGTCAGAAGACTTAAGTCTCTATTAATACTGTACAGTTATTTACTATCCCTATTTGGGACCTTAAACATTTTTCCTTTGATAAAATAAGTGTATTTGAGCTAACCATCTCAAAACTCCCTTCCAGCCATAAAGTAATGAAGGCTCATTTTACTGGTATCTTTTTGTCCATTGATGGGTTAATAGATGTTTAGATATATTCTTGTCTTTATCACAGTTGAAGGCAAAGTTAATAATTCACCTCTTGGCCCAAGAGGAACTTATTTTTTTCTTGACTTAATTATTTTTAGTTAGAGAAGAACTTGTCTTCTAGGTGATTTAAATTAGTTCACCCTAATTAGGGAAAGGACAGGCCAAAACCAATTCTGGATCACTAGGATTTATTGTAGTTTTGTTGATTGTCAAAGCACTATAGTTAGAAAAGAAACTGGATTCCTGCTTTGATGAGGAAAACAAAGTGGATTACTTGTCATATTCATATGATCTTGGGAAGCATTGTGCCCTTTTTCTTTCTATTTCTATTTCATAGACTTATTTTTAGACTTGAAGGTTACTTTGGAAACTATCCAATGCATATCTGAACAAGAATCCCTTCTAAAACATAGTCAATTTGGTGAATACTCTTTTTAAAAAAAACACATCAATTTAGCATTAAAAAAAAAAAACTGTCAACATTAGCTAGTTTTATTCTCTGAAAACACATGATTAAACTTTCTGATACTATTTCCTTACCTGTGAAATGGAAAGAATTGTATTTGTTAGGAGAAGGTAGATGATGCAGTGGATAGAGCACCAGCCTTGAAGTCAGGAGGACCCGAGTTCAAATGTGACCTCAGATACTTAACACTTCCTAGCTATGTGACCCTGAGCAGGTTACTTAACCCCAATTGCCTCAGCAAAACACAACAACAACAACAACAACAACAACAACAACAACAACAACAATAACAACAACAACAACAACAACATACAAAATAATATCTGTTCTACCTACAAAAAGGCTTTTAAAAAGAAGTGCTTTGTAAATCTTAAAATGTTATGTAAATGTGTTATTACTATTGCTCTTATTAGAAATGAAATATAATTAACACCCTTTTGCCTCACAATGGAGTTTAATGGAGATGAACTGGAGAGTAAACTAAGGAGTTTAGGGCGTTCAAGTTTTAGTTTTTTGAACTAAGATTACTGTAAACATGAAGCAAGACACATGTTATCTAGATTACATGTTTTTCAATACACATTGGCCTTTAGGAATATGATGCTCATCAAGAATCATCAAAAAGGAAGTTTGCTTCTATTTAAATATTTGTCTATGTAAATTTATTTGGCAATTCTGTATATTATACTATAAAACACCATAGTATATTATAAAGGTTTTCTCAATCAAGAAAATCTTCATGTTTACAAATGTAATCTTATTAAGGATAACAAAGTGCAATTCAATGGATTCTTGAAGCTATGTTTATTTTGGACAGAGATTTACAGATTCTAGCTTCAGGATTAGCACAAGCCAGTGACTGGCATGAGAATATCTTACAATAAAGATGAAAATTGGATGACCAATTATAGGGGATTTCCTTCTTACTGCAGGTCTTTTTTTTTTTTTTAATAATTTTTTATTGCTAGAACCCATACCAGGGTAATTTTTTACAGCATTATCCCTTGCATTCACTTCTGTTCCGATTTTTCCCCTCCCCTCCCCCAGATGGCAAGCAGTCCTTTACATGTTGAATAGGTTACAGTATATCCTAGATACAATATATGTGTGTTCAGAAGGTAGAAATAACCCAGGAAGAAAAACAAAAATTCAAGTAGTTTATATTCATTTCCCAGTGTTCTTTCTTTGAGTGTAGCTGCTTCTGTCCATCTTTGATCAATTGAAACTGAATTAGCTCTCTTTATCGAAGACATCCACTTCCATCAGAATACATCCTCAAACAGTATATAATTGAGGTATATAATGATCTCCTGGTTCTGCTCATTTCACTTAGCATCAGTTCATGTAAGTCTCGCCAGTCCTCTCTGTATTCATCCCGCTGGTCATTCCTTACAGAACAATAATATTCCATAACATTCATATACTACAATTTACTCAACCATTCTCCAATTGATGGGCATCCTTTCATTTTCCAGCTTCTAGCCACAACAAACAGGGCTGCCACAAACATTTTGGCACATATAGGTCCCTTTCCTTTCTTTAGTATCTCTTTGGGGTATAAGCCCAGTAGAAACACTGCTGGATCAAAGGGTATGCAGTTTGATAACTTTTTGAGCATAGTTCCAAATTGCTCTCCAGCCTAGGCTGGATGTGTTCACAATTCCAACAACAATGCATCAGTGTCCCTGTTTTCCCACATCCCCTCCAACATTCCACATTATCTTTCCCTATCACTCTTGCCAATCTGACAGGTGTATAGTGGTGTCTCAGAGTTGTCTTAATTTGCATTTCTCTGATTAATAATGATTTGGAGCATATTTTCATATATCTATAAATAGTTTCAATTTCTTCATCTGAGAATTGTCTGTTCATATCCTTTGACCATTTATCAATTGGAGAATGGTTTGATTTCTTATAAATTAGAGTCAATTCTCTATATATTTTGGAAATGAGGCCTTTATCAGAATCTTTGATTGTAAAAATGTTTTCCCAGTTTATTGTTTCCCTTCTAATCTTGTCTGCATTTGTTTTGTTTGTACAAAAACTTTTCAATTTGATATAATCAAAATTTTCTATTTTGTGGTCAATAATGATCTCTAGTTCTTCTTTGGTCATAAATTCCTCCCTCTTCCACAGGTCTGAGAGGTAAACTATCCTATGCTCTTCCAATTTATTTATAATCTCATACTTTATGCCTAGGCCATGAACCCATTTTGACCTTATCTTGGTGTCTGGTGTTAAGTGTGGGCCAATGCCTAGTTTCTGCCATACTAATTTCCAATTTTCCCAGCAATTTTTGTCAAATAATGCATTCTTATCCCAAAACTGGGGTCTTTGGGTTTGTCAAACACTAGATTGTTAAAGTTATTGGCTGTTTTGTCCTTTGAACCTAACCTATTCCATTGATCAACTAGTCTATTTCTTAGCCAATACCAGATGGTTTTAGTAATTGCTGCTTTATAATATAATTTTAGATCTGGTATAGCTAGGCCACCTTCATTTGATTTTTTTTTCATTAATTCCCTTGAAATTCTTGATTTTTTGTTTTTCCATATCAACTTTGTTGTTATTTTTTCTATTTCATCAAAGTAGTTTTTTGGGAGTCTGATTGGCATAGCGCTAAATAAATAGATTAATTTAGGTAGTATTGTCATCTTTATTATATTTGCTCGCCCAATCCAAGAGCATTTAATATTTTTCCAGTTGGTTAGATCAGACTTAATTTGTGTGGAAAGTGTTTTGTAGTTTTGCTCATAAAGTTTCTGATTTTCCCTTAGCAGATAGATTCCTAAATATTTTATACAATCAGTAGTTACTTTAAGTGGAATTTCTTTTTGTAACTCTAACTGTTGGGTTTTGTTAGTGATTATAAGAATGCTGATGACTTATGTGGGCTTATTTTGTATCCTGCAACTTTGCTGAAGGTGTGGATTGTTTCTAATAACTTTTTAGTAGAGTCTCTGGAGTTCTCTAAGTATACCATCATATCATCAGCAAAGAGTGTTAATTTGGTTTCCTCATTGCCTATTCTTATTTCTTTAATCTCTTTCTCAACTCTTATTGCCAAAGCTAGCATTTCTAATACAATATCAAATAGTAACAGTGATAGTGGGCAACCTTGTTTCACTCCTGATCTTATTGGGAATGGTTACTGCAGGTCTTAAAACAAGAATTGGATGCCCAGTTGGTGGAAATGTTGTAGAAAGAATTCTTTGTTCACATGTGTGTTGGACTAGACCACTGTTGAAATTGTTTTCAACATTGAGACTCTGCATTTATGAAATTAGGAATAGTTTCAAAAGGATATTTTTTGGGGGGCAGGGAATGAACAAAAAGATGGAAGAAGTTATAGTTTCTTGTTCTTTTTTACTCTCATTCATGAGCAATCCCTCCCCACTCTAATTACTTTCCTATATTTAACTTGAACTGCTGACAGATTCATAGGGTAGGGGATGTAGCTCAGTGGTAGAGCGCATGCTTCGCATGTATGAGGCCCCGGGTTCGATCCCCGGCATCTCCAAGTGGAAATATGTTTTCCTTTCCTAATGTTTACAACATGAGAGACTCTTTCCAAATTAATTACTTGAAATGAGATTTCTGAACATTCTGACTTGTACAACTAATAAAAAGGTCCATGAGTTTCGTCTTAGCGTTGGCAACATGAGAGAAAATTACCTTTGAGCTAGTCCATCTACATTAGGAAATGTATTGAGGAGGAAAAATATAAGATACATTTAAAATAACGTTCCTGATACTTATCATTTCTGTTATTTTCAATAAACATCACTGAATAGTCTTTTTTTGTTGTTGTTGTTGTTGTTGTTGTTATAAAGCACTTTGCCAGGGTACTGGGGATGGAAGAACAGAACCTCAACAATCTCAGTCCTCAAGGATCTAGAGTCTTATGAATGAACACATATGATTTAATTCCAAGAGGGACCTATCTACCAGAAGAACTGGAAAGGTCTGATTATATAAATTGTCATTTGCTGTTTTAAAGGAATTTTGCTAGGCAAAAATGAAGCAGAAGTACATTCCAATCTTAGGGGACTGCAAAATTTTATTTATGTTCAAACTGATGACCAGCACAGCAGAAATAGAAAGTGATTTGATTTGAACTCCTTTGCACATTGTTTAGCAAGCACTATGCTCTCTGCATGTAAATATTTAGGAAATGGTTGTTGAATGAACATAAATGACTAGAGTGAGGAGGGCAGATATTGAGATTGGGGTGGGGGAGGAAGATACAAATAACTGAAGGATCCACAGCCCACATTTTCTGGGCAAGATTAGAAACTCTAGTGAATGAACATATTTCATGACTAAGGATAAGTTCTCTGGTGCTTACATCTTGTCCATGATAATAGAGAGAATATAAAGTTATCTGCAAATCTTATTATTTTTTGGCAAGACAGATGATACACTTGCTAGCTTCCTTGTTTGTCTTTTTTATTATTATTAGTTCTGGCATTAACTGAAAATTTCCTAGATTGAAAATTCACTACACTTTACATTTTTGAAGAGCATATATCTTGAATTATACATTTTGATAGCCTTAGTTCTAGTTAGCTTTTCCCCAATATTGAATATTTATATTCTTAAATAAATGGATAGGGAGAAAACTATTGTTACTAATGATATGATTTATGATATGGGGTTTGTCACCAAATAATGGCAGGTACTCAAAGTTGGGATTCAGTCATGTGAAAGATTCACAATGTCTACTCTTTTTGGCAGAAGGTGGATTTATTTAGGGAAGAGGTTACAGACAAAATGGAGGGATACAATAGATACTGGGAACAGTAAATATGAAGTAGAGTGGGAGAGCATATGAAAGACCAGTTCCTCAGTGGAACTCACAATTTCACAGTAGAAAGGGAACACTCCATGAGGTTCAAGCTAAATCCTGAAAGGAACTTAACATCCTAAGAGTTAGTTAGCTGTAAGGAAAGGTAAGGAGAAAGACTCCAGGTGGAGTGCCCCCTGGCAGATAGACCCAAAGGAGGATAGCAGCAAAGCTCTGGGACATAAATTGTTTTATAGGGAAAATTTAGTCTCAGGGTCTTGACAAAACTTGGATTTCTGACTGGATTACTTGTAGAGGATAATCAAGAAAGTAAACTGATTTCCATTATCAGAACCTTCTTCCTGCTTGCCTAAGGGATTAATTTTTGTCAATTCCTTTGCTAACTACACCTAACATTGAAAACTTCTTCACTAGGATAGTACATTTTTACCAGTACAAGAATGATTTTCTAATTCTGAATTGGGATTCATTATTCTCTTAAACTTTTTAATTGACTCCAGTTTCTTTCTCTTTCAATTGAAGTTTCTTAAGTGTAGATATACATTTAAATGTTAAATATCTGTAAGTGAAATAAGTATAATAGGAAGATTTAAAGTTTCTATATAGTACTTTAATTACTAAATTATAATAGCCTTATGAAAAATACCACTTGAAGTGTAGTCATGAAGCACTAGGCTCCTAATATGTGCCAGTCAGTTGTAGTCAATGAGGATGGTAAGGTCCAAGGAACTCATAGTCTAATGGGAGGGGGGAAACAACATGCAAACCACTATGCACAAAAACTGATACAAACACAGAAAAAAGATTGAAAAATCAATATAGCAAAGGTCTCATTTCCAAAATATATAGAGAATTGACTCTAATTTATAAGAAATCAAACCATTCTCCAATTGATAAATGGTCAAAGGATATGAACAGACAATTCTCAGACGAAGAAATTGAAACTATTTATAGACATATGAAAATATGCTCCAAATCATTATTAATCAGAGAAATGCAAATTAAGACAACTCTGAGATACCACTATACACCTGTCAGATTGGCTAGAATGACAGGGAAAGATAATGTGGAATGTTGGAGGGGATGTGGGAAAACAGGAACACTGATACATTGTTGGTGGAATTGTGAACACATCCAGCCATTCTGGAGAGCAATTTGGAACTATGCTCAAAAAGTTATCAAACTGTGCATACCCTTTGATCCAGCAATGTTTCTACTGGGCTTATACCCCAAAGAGATACTAAAGAAAGGAAAGGGACCTGTATGTGCCAAAATGTTTGTGGCAGCCCTGTTTGTAGTGGCTAGAAGCTGGAAAATGAAAGGATGCCCATCAATTGGAGAATGGTTGAGTAAATTGTGGTATATGAATGTTATGGAATATTATTGTTCTGTAAGGAATGACCAGCGGGATGAATACAGAGAGGACTGGCGAGACTTAGATGAACTGATGCTAAGTGAAATGAGCAGAACCAGGAGATCATTATATACCCCAACAATGATACTGTTTGAGGATATATTCTGATGGAAGTGGATCTCTTCGATAAAGAGAGTTAATTCAGATCAAAGATGGACAGAAGCAGCTACACCCAAAGAAAGAACACTGGGAAATGAGTATAAACTGCTTGCATTTTTGTTTTTCTTCCCGGGTTATTTCTACCTTCTGAATTCAATTCTCCCTGTGCAACAAGAAAACTGTTCAGTTCTGCACACATATATTGTATCTAGGATATACTGTAACCTATTCAACATGTAAAGGACTGCTTGCCATCTAGGGGAGGGGGGAAGGGAGGGAGGGGAAAAATCGGAACAGAAGTGAATGCAAGGGATAATGCTGTAAAAAAAAATTACCCTGGCATGGGTTCTATCAATAAAAAGTTATTTTTAAAAAATGAAAAAAAAGAAAAAAGAAAAATCAATATAACAAAGTCACTAGCATTAATGGAATCAAGAAAGCCCTCTTGCAGAAGGTGAGATTTTAGGTGGAACTTGAAGGAAGCCAGGAGGCAGGCACAAAGAGTGAGAACTCCAGATATTGGGAAGTGCTACTACCCACAGTAGGGAGATTAAGTGTCTTGTGAGAAACATTGTAAGGAGGTTAGTATCATTGGAACCAAGCAAAGTGCTGGATGACTGGAGAGGGTGATTTCCACTTATAAAGATCTATATCTTGCTACTGGAATCAGATGACTCTAGAGGATAGGATGAGATCTGTGACTTTGCATAGCCTTCCCTCACTTAAATCCAATTAAGTTGCAAGTCATGCCATCACCTTCCTGATGTCTTTGAGAACGAAAGGCAAATGACAAATGAATGGAAGAAATGCCTGGAAAGGTAGAAGTGGGCTAAGTTATGAAAGACTTATAATACCAGAGGATTTTGTATAAATATAAACAGAGATCCTGTTAATAATCACAAAATCTTGAATGTAAAAAGGAGCTACTGAAGTTTATTGAAAAGGAGGTTGATACACTTAAATTTGAATTTTAGGAAGGTAAGACTGGATTGAAGTGGAGAGAGACTTCAATCAGGGAGACCAACAAAAATGCTATTTTAATAGTCCAGGCATGAGGTGAAGGCCTGATGAATATGGAGTTAGTGTCACAGAGAAGGTGTAATATCTGAAATAAATTACAAAAGTAAAATGGAATTAAAACAGATTAGATGGGGATGGATGAAAGTGAATGAGAAATCATGGATGATATCTAGGTTATGAACCTGGATAATCAGGAGGATTATGATATCCTCCACAATAATTGGAAAAATAAGAAGAGGAGAAAGAGTGGCAGATTTGAGTTCAATTTTAGAATATTAAGTTTAGGATGTCTAATTGCAATTAATCAGTTCTGATAACTCACCCTACTCACATGTTTGCAGCCTGTGAGAAATGCTGAAAAGTTGATACAAGTGGATTCAGCCAATTAGAAAGAGTCTTGTGGTTTTGAGAAAAACCACAAACTTAAGATAATAGCTCATCTAGCCCCAAATAGTGGGGGTCAATGACCTGACTTGACCAAATTACTATTGCCCCTGCTTAAGGGACTAATTGAAATTAAACAACATACCCTTAGGAGAAGTTTTCTGCCATTTTTGAACATGGGATGTATGGTGAGAGAGGGGGAACATGTGTTATACATATTAAGGGGAAACATGTAGTATGCATATCAGAAAGATTGTAACCCAGAATAAATGGATCAATAATTCTCTGCAGGGAGGGGCTGCACCTATAAAGGTCCACTTCTGTGCTCAGTGCTCTCTCCTCAGGAAGAGGAGTGGGCCCACTTCTGGTCAGAAATGTTAAGACAATTCCTTAAAATTCCTTAATAAAATTTCCTTGGTATCTGATTTTCAGTGTCAAAAGTGTATTTCTAACAAATCTCTCTATACTTTAGTAGCTACCTTACTGGCTCTTGGATTCTATTTCTAGGATTTTGTGAATCCTGAGAAATATGAAAGGAAATGGGAGTAGAGAGCCACATGGGGCTGGAGATTGGGGTATGGAAATGGGTGGAATGAGGGAGACAAAGAAGGAAGTCTATTCCTAGTGGGCAAAATAGCAAGAGCAAAGTGTTATAGAAAATTCTGGCTGACTTGGTCAAAAAAAAAAAAAAAAGGAAGATCAAGGTGGAAAGGCTTTTCCATTAGGACATCAACACTATCTTAATATTTAACTTTTGTATCTGCTCTCATAGCTCTTTATTGTGCTCACTATATAGTTAGCGCTCAATAAATAGTTGTTGAAAAGAAATAGGCAAGACTGTTGAAGTCTGAAGGTTTGAGGTTTCAATTTAGAAAACAAGGCATCATTGGGAGTTCTTGCTGTGGGGACTGACATATTGAGTTTAATTAGGAAATAGGAGAGCATAATTTCCGAGGTAAAAATCATGACTTTTTTCTGATAAATGCCCTGGATAGCGATCACAAGTGTATGGCATTTGCTGTCTGTAGCAACCCCAAGGTGAGCTAAGTGACTGTTTGTCAAGCAAATCACTTCACCCTGTGTACCTTAGTTACTTTTTACAGATAGTAAAATGAATTGGAGAAGTGGCAAACCACCACAAGTGTCTTTGCTAAAAAAGCTCCGAATAGGGTCACGAAGAGTCGTGCAAGATCACCCCTCCAAGAGTAGCGATTTATGACATTTAATCACCTTTAATATGTGTCATCTTCAGAGCAAAAGACATGCAACATTTTAAAAAGGCCGACGAGGATGGGATTCGAACCCACGCGTGCAGAGCACAATGGATTAGCAGTCCATCGCCTTAACCACTCGGCCACCTCGTCAACGAATGAACCTAACCATCAGTTTTTCTTTCAGTAGTTATTGCCGTGGTTTTTTTTTTTTTTTTTTTAATTTTAGGTTTGCAATTTAATGATATCCATGTCTGTATTTGTATCAGTAAGTATACACATATATTTAATTTAAGATAACATCATTATTTATTTTAAAGAACTGGCAACGGATTTTGGAAACGCATTTATAAAAATATTGTTCTTCAACAATAAATATGTTTGCAAAGCCTTCTTTGAGAGTTTCTATTGCTCTTACATCTGATACTTTTTCTCTCACTTTTCATTAAAACTATTGTCTTTTTTGCCTTCTATTCAAGGAAAAAATGTTATTAAAACAACAACACTTTAAGCAACTACTATATTCCAGGCATTCTGTTTAGGGATTGAGGTTAGAAAGGCAAAAATTGTACTCACTATCGAGATTTTTATAATCTAACTGGAGGACGAACATACTATGTATAAAACAAGGTACGTACAGGATAAATTGGAGATAATCTCGAAGGGAAGGCAAGAACAATCTGTTATTAAGGAAAGAAACCCTGCATCAGTAAGAGTCTTAAAAATTGGAGGTATATGAGTGCGTAGAGATAAATTACTGCACCTGGAAGGGCAGAGCGGTAACAGAAGAGACAGTTGTAGTGGAGGAGTGAGGGAAAGTGCATCAAAACATAGATTCTAGGCCAGTTGAGTTGCCCAAAGGAGCAATCATGCATTTGGGAGGGAGGGGAGGGACAAAAAACCACAATGTGCATAAGATCAGTCCTATGTAAACTGGCCAATTAATACCCTTAAACCTTTAGAGAAGATACTGAAGTGAAACTTTAAGGGTAAATGACTTCAGAAGCAAGAGTTATTTTTGTCTTGTAATGGAAATCAAATTGTATTATTGTTAAAGATTTTGTCCATCATATAAATTCTGGTACTTGTTTCAATGTATATGTTGACTGGCATAAGCTGCTCTCTAAAGGCCTGAAAGAACATAACCAGGAAGGACCTAAATCATTTTATATTCAATGTATTCTCATTATTCATTTCAGATCTGGTTGATTATGTCCCCATCCCCCCAATTTTATCCCTCTCCCAATAAATAGTTCTAGAATATTAGTTGTATGTTGGGTTTTATTTTCACTTTTTAGTATTACTACATGTTTTTCATACATTTATTTATCCATTTAGCATTTGTTACTAATTGTTAGGGATTTT
Organism: Antechinus flavipes; assembly: GCF_016432865.1. NCBI lineage: Eukaryota > Metazoa > Chordata > Mammalia > Dasyuromorphia > Dasyuridae > Antechinus > Antechinus flavipes. Next base: position 662,478,344 of record NC_067398.1, on the reverse strand, counting down.
CCTCTTCTAACCTATGCATAGAGACAAGATCAGGGAGTAATTGTTGATCCATTAAAGGAAAATTAGAAAGACTGATCAGAGGTAAAAGAATGGAGGAAACCAAGTGAAAAGAATGTATAAAAGAAAAGATGATTAATTTCAAATGATACAAGCATGTTAAGAGAACTAAGAAAAAACCATTAGATTTAGCACATCAGAAATCATTGTTTGAGAGCAATTTTTGTTGGCTCTTGTGAACAGAACTGTATGGTAAAAGTTTGGAAAGTGAAGGGCAAATGAGGAGATGTGGTTGAAATGTATATTGTTTCTAAGAAATCACCTATGAAAGGGAGCTAAGCTATTGGATAACAGCTGAAGTGAAAGGAAAGTTTGGTTCAAGCTAAGTAAGTATGTAGGGAGCCAGAAGATAGGGGCAGGGAGATTAAGAGGGCAAACTTCCAGGAGAGAGAGGAAGAGTTAGATCTAAGGTAGAATTACTGGATTGAATTTGGCAAGAAAATGGGTTATTATTATTATTTTTAAACATGAAAATGAAGCGAATGCAAGATAAAGAGGAATGTTAATGTATAGAGTAAGGGTGTGGTAGTCATCAACTGACTTGAAGTGTCAAAGTAGATGGACTCACATTTTCCAGTAGAAAGACTAAAAAATTTCAGCCCTGAATTCAAGGACCTTGTTGCATTATATGGCCATATTGTGTATAAAATAAACAAATAAGAGTAGTTTTGGAATCCAATGCACATTAACAACTGGAAAGAATGAGGAAGGTTTTCTAGAGCAAGTTACATCAGAGCTGAAATTTGAAACTGAGGCAGAAGTGAGTATGGATGTTGGGGTAGAATGAAAAAGGGCAAAAAGGGGGGCAGGGGAAGGTAAGGAAGGGAATGCACCAAATTAGGAAATCTCATAGATCTGTTTGACAGAAACTTGTGATGAGGAGTAATAAAGCACCTGCAAAAGTAGATGGGAATCAGAGTGTGGAGGGGTTTAAATGCCAGGCTGAGGAATTTGTATTGTATCCAAAAAGCAGCATTTCCACCCCATTTTTGTTCTCAGATTATGTTTTCCAAGTTCAATATCTCTAATTCCTTTAAATAATTTTTTTACAGTTTTTTTCTGAAATCTCTTTGCTCATCAGTTCTTATTTCACAATAACATTCCATTACATTTATATGCAATTTATTTAGCTATTCCCCAATTGATGGACATCCTCATAATTTCCAATGTTTTATCATAAGGAAAAGAACTTTTATAAATATTTTTGCACATGTAGATTCTATTCTCTGTCTCTCTATCTCTTACCTCTCTTTGGAATACAGACCTAGGGGTGGTATTGCTGGATTAAAGGGTATGCATGATTTGGTTGCCCTTTGGCACAGTTCCAAACTGTTCTCCAGAATGGTCGGATCAGTTCAGAACTCCACCAACAATGTTTCAATTTTCCCATATTTTCTCTGACATTTGTCATTTTCTTTTTTTCTCCCATTAGCCAATTTCTTAGGTATAAGGTGGCACCTCAGAGTTGTTTTAATTTGTATTTCTCTAATCAAACTTAATTTAGAGCACTTTTTCATATGAATATGGATACCATTTATCAACCTGATTTAGTTCTTTAGATATTTGAGAAGTGAGGCCTTTATCAGTAACATTTGCTGTAAAGAGTGTTTCTCAGCTTTCTGCTTTCTTTCTAATCTTGGTTGCATTGCTTTTGTTTGTACAAAATTTAATATAATCAAAATTATCTATTTTACATTTTGGACTGTTCTCTCTCTCTTATTTGATCATGAATTCTTCCCTAATCCATTGAGATCGAGTAGACTATTTTTTGCCCTCCTAATTTATTTATGGTATCATCCTTTTTGTCTAAATCATGCACTCATTTTTGTCAATATCCTTTAAAAACTATGAAAGGCAATGCTCTGGATCAGTCAGAATGAGCAATTAAGCTAAAAGTTTAAGGCAGACAGTACAAAAGAGTCCAGTAGGGTATGAGCTAGAGTCCTATTACCATAGATCTTGGGACACAGCAAGAGATAGCTTCCATTTTTACTAATTATTTTCTACACAATGCTTAGCTCAATTGTTTTAGTGTTGCAGAGTCTCTTTCACCTGCTAAACCTCTAAATCAGTACCTTGGAGCAAAGTAGAATAAACTTCCTTTTGTTTACACTTTCCTTCTGGTGAAACTCAAACCCCTTAAAGGTAAAGGCTTTTTTTTTTTTTTTTTGTATACCTAGAGTTGGTTAGGAGGCCTGACTAGTCAGACACAGAATGCTTTTTGCTTTTTTGTTGTTATTGTGGTTGTCTTCACTTGATCCACTCCCAAAGACCTATAACTTCTATTTGTCCTAGACTGTAGATCCCTTTAAATGGTGCCTCAGGTTGTTTTTGCTTTTTCCAAGATCCCAAATAGTGCTGAGTCTGGAGTCAAGAAGCCTCATCTTCTAGAGCTCAAATTCAGCCTCAGACTCATTAGCTGTGTGGCTCTGGGCAAGTCACTTAAGTTTGTTTATCTCAGTTTCCTCATCTGTAAAATAAACTGAAGAAGGAAATGGCAAACCACTCCAGCATTTTTGCTAAGAAAACCCCAAATGGGGTCATGAAGAGTCAAACACTACAGAAAACAACTGGAAAGCAAAAACGAAAGTTGACTGAATGACATATAAAAGATTCTCTTTAGAATCAATCCCAACTTGTGGACAGTCAGAATGTTTTGTTATTGTTGTTTTGTTGTGTTTTGTTTTTGGCAAAGAAAAGAGAAATATACATTCTTTTAGAATAAAGTAGCTTTAAACTGAGATTGTTTAGATCATAACACCAAATATTAACTTGGGAGATCTAATTCATCACTCTCACCTGTTATTTGCAGTATAATCTTAACTCCTCTCTTTCACAGTCTCTTGCTTTCTCAATTTGGATTGTATTTCCCTTCTAGTAGAATGATAAAGTGAGTTGGGGGGGGGGTGAAAGAAAAAAGTTTACTGGTGTATGAAATCTTTCAGGATTCTAGATCTCACATGTTGGCATGTTATTTAAGGTGCCAGTCTGTTTTGTCATGCCATCTCTCTCCTCTCCCTCAACTGAGAATTTTTAAGGCTCTTGTGTGGGTTTATGAATGTGCTTCAAAGGAGTCTCTCTATGACTCCTATTAACTTGTTTTAGCCTCTTAATTAACCAGTTCAAAAGAGATAACAATTCATTTGTGAGCACTAATAACAACAGAGTAGGCAAAGTAGTTACCTGGTGCTCTTCGCATGAAATGCCTTTATAAATATAAACATTTTTAATTCCGAAAACTGCATATGAAGGTATATAGGTAATTGTGCTGTGATTAGACAAAATGAATTTATTAGAGTAAAAGGTCAATTGATCTAGTGGGCATAAGTGTAGAACAGGCAAGGTCTTTGGGGGATAAAAGTTGGAGGAAGAAGGCCACATTTCCAGAATTTTCTTCCAGTTCTAAATTTTTTTTTCCTCCTCTGAAAGGCATAAGTACAGTGGAAGGTTAAGTCAAGAATGTCTCTAATCATAAGCAAGAATCATACCCCTAGACTGACAACTGAAAAGGTTATTTCCATAATAATTTGTCCTATTCTGATCTTTTCAGGAAGAACAATCTGCTGAGAAATTATAATATAGTGTTTATGATATTAACTATATACTCTTAGTAATGTCATACTATAGTATGATTTCCTCCAGATTCAGAGGACTCTTATTCTAGAGTGACTTAGCTATTCCTGTGTCAATTGAACTTTCTGAAGAAATGGGGATAGTTGCATGAATGTCTGTTCCATCTATTTTCCATTTTCCATCCCAAATAGTCCCTTTATATCAGTTTTAAGTTGTAATTACACTACTTGACTGGACACAGTGTTTGGATGATTCAACCATTTCAAAATTCTGATTCAGGTTCAGAATTCTTATTTCTGAATGGTGACTATCTCCTATGTGTCTGTATTAGATTAGGTCTACAGTCAGGTTTCACTTTATTTCTCCATCTTGATAACTATATATTCTATTCCTTACCCTTTCTAGTTCTGGAACCATAATCAAATTAATATTTTTACTTTTTTTTAAAAAATAGTTTTACTTTTTTAGGAAGTAATGTGGCAATCTATTCTTTTATGGCTTCATTCAGGGACAATCACCTCAATGACTTTTGAAACCAGCATATTCATCTCTTACCACCATTCCCTTATATGTGGTCTCTCTTTCATTGGATTGAAAAGTATGTTGGCAAAGAATAAGATATTAAAAGGAAATATACTACCAACACTTAAGACAATGCCATGCCCATAATAGATACTTCATAAATGCTTGTGGAGTTCAGTTCAGGAGAAATGCTACAGGTTAAGCATGCTAACTGCAAAAGCAGGGACCCTTGTTTGAACACTGGAGAGAAGCAATTAAACATGGCTGTTCTACTATCTGCAGGGTTTAGAAGGAAAGTGTCTTTGAGGGGGACAGTCACATTTAACCAACATCTTTCCACATTACACTGGCCATACCTCTGTTGGAAGGATAGCAGCAATCCATTGCTCTCATAATATCTCTGGAGGAGAGTACTAAGAGAGCAATAAGACAAGGTATCAATATTTTTCCTTGTTCCTTCCAAAGATAGGAGGAGGTGCTCCAACACTTAAACTCTACTTCCAAATCCTTTGCCATCCTTCTTTCTTCCAGAAGTCTGAGATTGCTGTGCCTCAAAAGCCAGAAATCAAGCCAAAAAAAAAAAAAAAAAAAATTAGTGCAGGATATGTTTGGCACCTGTAGCTATATAGCTTAAACAGAAATATCAACACTTGATATCATTTGATTTTTCTGGCATCCCAGGGAATGATACTATGGTACTCACAAAAATAAATGTTTACTAATAGTAAATTCAACAGAGATGACATTATACAAAGTATCATTTAATGGAAGATAAGTAATATCACATATAATTATACAGGACATACAAAAAGCAAATCAAGAGTACATGCATATCCATAGTTCACAGGAAAAATCATAAATAGCAAAGCAAAATATCAAGAAGTCTATAAAAACAATATTAACTATAGTCAATAGTGTATGTGCAAATAAGCAATGAGGGAAGCAATAATAGACATCATTAGACTATAAGCATAAGTACTTGACTAAATATAGCAGCAAAAGGAAATAAAACTTACTCAAACACATAAGGCACAATTAACAAGAGCAATGTCTAGCACTATGACCTGGATCAATAACAATTTCTTCAGATTTACCTGTAATATAAGTTGGTCTAGTGCCTGATTGGATAGACCTAGTTCATCTGCCACATAATGACCTCTCTGGTCCTATACCTGAACTAGTAGATGGTATGCAATGACCATCTTACATGGCATCAAGGCAGCCTAGATGAGTGAGAGACAGGATATGTCAGCCAAGTCAAATCAAACCACCACCACCTTCTCTCACACTCTGATGGAGATAGCTCAGGACCTAGAATCCAAGTCATAAGAATAACAGGGCTGTTGAGACCAGTGGGTCCTATTTCCAGGCTGGCCCCTAAAGTCTGAACTTTGGGAGGGAAAACTTACTGGAGAAAGGTCTGACTTTCCACATCATCATCCTAACCCTACCTCCTGATTGACTGTCATTGACAGGCAAATCCAAAAGGCCTAAAGTAGGTACACCCCTACCCCTATCTCCATCCTCACTGCTAGTCCTGCTACTAATCCTGCTCTTACAGTGAGCATCCTAGGAAGAAAACACCATAAAGATACATCCTGGAAACTGCCTCTATGAGTAATGCTACCACAGCTACTGAGTACTCAGGAAAGAAAGTTCTTGTCACCAAAGACCTCACCACTGCCAAATGATTCAACATCCGAAAGTGGTATGATTTTATCAATGGATATTATGTAAATGATGATACATTATCATTTCCTATATTGCTGTACTATAAAGACCATGGTACCTTCCCATTTTAGTTGGAGATGCAAATATCATATAGTTCCATGTTTGCTGCAGTCTGAATATCATTCTATTGTACATCTTTAGAATAGAATCTGCACTCTATGGTCTCCTCTGCCTATGAAGTCAACAGTTTTTTTTTCTTTTATGCTGAAAAGTAGATTGAATAAAGTTTAAATATGCTTTTTAATAATTTTTTACTCAATCTTTAATTTCCAAATAAATCTGCCAGTTGAATTATTAGATTGTCTGATCAAAAGGTTATATACAACATCTGAAACTGTCCCTCTGAGACTTTGTCCATTTCATTACCATTACTGCCTTGGTTGTATTCTACTATTTTCCTCTGATGGCTGGCTTAAACCAAATCTTACATTGCTGGTCTCCTAGAAGACATGATTCAGAAATGGCAAATTCTGATCTATGTTATCTATATTATCTCAGCCTTACACAAGTATCAAATTTCATTTCTGAATTTAATTATAAACATTTAGTTTCTTTGTAGGCAAGCCTTCTTTGCTTAGTATTGGTTTAAGATTTTTTAAAGAAGCTCTTCTTCCTAAAAGTCTACACTTAAACATAGCTGCTCCTATTACTTACTACTGCCAATTGCTTCAGAAAGAATCTATGTTCAAATTGTGTGGGTCAGAAACCATTAATAAAACAACTGGATAGATCTCTAGAAGCAAAGCAAAGTTTATTTATGTTCTCCCGAATCGGGTGTCCAACCATGGAGCAGACAGTGGAAGGGAGGAAACACCGTAGGGGGTAGGGTCGGTGCTTTTATCCCTAACGCAAATTCCCCCTCCCACCACTGACCCTCATCCTTATTGGCTGAGGATCTTACATTCTAAACGGGGGAACTATCCAAGAAATTGAACTTGGTCAACAAGTACATAGTTGCCCATATTTGGCTGAAATAGGGAGGATAAAAGGGGACTTAAGTATGCCCTTAGGGGGCTAACAGGAAGGGGATAGCAGGAAGACTTTAAGTATGTCCTTAAGATAGCAAGGAGGAGACACTTTGCAGGGAGGAGACACTAAGTATGCCCTTGACCTTAAAGTCCTTCAGGCCTACTCAAACTTTGAAATAGATGAAGCCTTACTCGATTTTCACAACTGTCTTGAAAGATCTCATTTTATCTCGTTCAAAATGACTCAGGCAAGAAAACTTTTCTCACTTGTTTTAACCGGACAATATTCTGAATCTATATCTAATATTAGGCAATTGCTATAACTTTCCATACCAAACTCGTGACTATACAATTCATCTGCTTTAAGCTCCATCTTTTAAAAGACTGCTTCATGCATGACAAATGAAATGTTCATATTCATTCAACAAAATTAAACATTTCAGTAAGCAGAACTCTATACAATTTAATACACTATGCAAGAAATGCTTAAACAAAAGACAAACTCATTCATAAAAGATTATAAATTTTTTCAAATATTGACATGCATCATATAATTATGCAAAGAGACCTTCAGAATTTGCTTGTAAACATGAAACACATAAAAAAATTAGGAATAGGTATGTGAACAAAAACATTTTCATTTTATCAGTAGGTAAAGTATAGGAGATCAAGCAAATCTGAATAGACTTATGGAAACATTTAAACAAAAACAATAAAACCGAAAATACAAAAGTTTTCCTGGAATACTTCCTGAGAAAACAATGTTAATATATAATCTGGAGATGAAACAAAGTTACTTGTGCCCTAAAAAAAAAAAAAGAAAAGAAAAATCAGGGAAGAGATTGCTCACTGTGAGTACAGAAAAACAAACAAAAATAATTTGGAGATGGGGAGTGAATCGTCTGAGGCAAAATAAAGCAAAGCACAACACACAAAACCAAGAAATAAACAACAAACCAGTGATTAACAAATCATTCTCTCGGGAGACTGGAAAGATAGGAGAGGGCTAAGATGCCGAATGTGCTGGTAAATATTTAACATTCGACTCTCAAAAGAAAAAAAATGTCTTTTTTTATATGCTTTTAACCATCAATTAACACTAAATCCAACTCTGATCAGCACATCTGCCGGTTTTCGGAGTAGACGCTTATAAAGACACTTTTATGATCCGTTTGAGGAGGTTCCAGCGCACCCGGTCTCGTCCAGGTCGGGGAGGGTGAGGGGAAGAAGGTGCTGGGCCCTGTTAGTGGATCTCAATCAGGTTCTTTCAGCAGCACTTCAGCAATGACGTCTCTAGGAGCCAAAGAGGACGGAAATTCTGGGAGATCCTATAGTCCTGGCCGGACTCCTCCCAGAGGTTAAGGCACCAACAACTAACTTAGAATCTGACGCCGCTTATCTTCTAGCAAGTTTTGTTTCTCCCAGAAACCTCCGCCAGTCACTTCCCTTCACGCTCCGGCTATTTCTCCGGAGCTTCGTTTTGAAAACATCTGCCGCGGTGAGCTCTGGGATTGATGAGCTTCACGAATTCCTCCCGCATCACGTCGGGACCCGGGGCAGCTGGGTACGCATTTCTTAATTAATGGGACCCCGACCTTCCTGAGTTCCCTTGAGCCTTTCCCAGATAGCTCTGGCTCTCTTCTTGGGCCCAGATGGAAAGTCCCTAGAAGGATTTTCATGGCCAGGCTTTGTGTCTCTGTTTCCTCCTTTAGTATCTTAAGGACAGCGGGGGCGCGAGAAGTAGCCTGGCTCTGGTGTCAGACCATGCGTCCCGCCGGGGCCACTTTTACCCAAGGAACCTTAAGCAAGTCAGTTCACCCCCCCTGGCCCAAAGCGGCTCATCTGGAAAACAAGAGGGACTCTTACAACCCAAATCAGCGAGCTTAAAGCATTTGACATGTTGGCAGAGTGTATAGCCAGACACACAGACAGGAAATTTTGAGTACAGATTCAGTCTCACTTATAAACTGCATGACCCTCAGCGAGTCTCTTAACCTATTAGTCTCAATTACCTCACGTGGAAGTGGGGATGATAATAGCATCCACTTCCCAGAGTAGTTGTATGGGTAAAATTATATACATACAAAACTGAAATGACATATTTACAAATCTTTAAGGACTCTATAGATGCTATTTCAGTTTATTCAGGGGAAGACTCCTTGAGGAAGCTTGGATTCCATGCCAGTTTTTCAGAAGTTCTTATGGTGCTGAGAGGATATTGCAATAGTGCAAGAATGAGGTGTTAAGAGCCTGCACCAGTGGTGGCAGAAGAGATAGGGGGAGTGTATTTGAGATTTGCTGCAAAGATATGGCAAATAGATGGACTTTGGCACAGATGGGATAGAGAAAGTGAGACATAAGAGACAAGGTTGCTGGCTTGAAAGACTGAGAGGATGGTGTTACATCCTCTTCTTCCATAAAGTAACCCCCCCCCCAAAAAAAAAAGAAGAGGGAAGGGTCTAGGGAGAAAAATAATGAGTTCCATTTTAGACAAATTGATTTTAAGATATCTATTGGAAATCCAGTTGGAGGCATTGAGATACCTGATAAGTAATTAGAGATGTGGGACTGGGAATCAGTACAGATGTTAGGACAATATAAGTAGATGTAAGAATCAGCAGCATAGAAATGGTCATTAAATCAATGGGAACTGATGAAGTAGTGTAGCGGGAAAAGAGAAAATGACTTGGTATAGAAACCAGTGGGAAACAGATTAGAGGGAATAATCTAGGTGAGGATCCAACAAAGGAGACCCATAAGGATCATTTGGAGAGATACAAAGAAGGAGGAGGGAGAGTGGTATCCAAAAAAAAAAAAAACAACTTAGAAATTTCAAGGAAGATTAATCAACACTCAAAAACTATAGAGTGGTTGAAGTGAATGAAGTCACTTGAATGAATTTAGTCACAAAAGGCAGAAGAGAAATAGAATAATAGTGGGAGTAGAAGGATAATGAACAGTGTTTTGAGGATGAAGAGACATGGGCATGTTTCTATTCAATAAGGAAGAAGTCAGTAGGCAAGGAAAGATTGAAAATAAATATTTTGGAGGAGATAGAATAGAATGGGATCTCTTGAGCAGGTAGAGAGGTTAGTCTCAGTAAGAGGCCATTATTGCATGAGAAAGGAATGAAGGTCCAGGTGAGTTGTATGACAAAAATTTATCCAATCACAATAGTGGTG